>NC_082383.1:10809898-10886285 GCF_031168955.1 Gadus macrocephalus | reverse complement strand
CACACACACACAGACACACCCCCACACCCACCCCCACACCCCCACATGCACCCAGCGTCCAGCTGGTTATGAATGTTCTCTTTCTATGTACAGCTGTGGTTCAACGTGTGCAGTATCCATGGAGATGGATTAATAGAGTATGAACAATGTACACCAACCTCCTATTTGGACCAACATACATCCATTATTTTTTGGGGGCATTTGTCCCAGAAACACAACATGTTTGTGTAAGAGATGCATTGCTGTATCGCTGTTTAAATTGCCTGACATGTTCATCTGTTTTAGAGGTCCATTTAAAGTGCCAGTGAACCCAACATTGCATTTTTGGAAAATACGACTCATGCACGCGAACATGCACACCCTGATACCCCCTCCCCCTTCCTCGCGGGTGAACAATATTAAACCTATGAAAGGGACAGAGACTGAGGGGGGTAGGGCAGAATATGTTCTCCAAGCCAAAAGTTTCTTGGTTCAAACCCACGGTTCCCTGTCTAGTGAGGGGCAAGATGCCTCACCTCTACCTGCTCCTGAATGACATGTATCTAGACAACTATATAATATGCCGTGCTTGGGATATGAGCGTGGGATGAATGAATAAATAGCCAACTGATGCTCTGCTACCCTTGGCAAGCTGTTCTCTGGGAGGACATACAACAGATCAGTTCAGACTAAACAACGGTAACTTTATTTATTCATACACGACAAACACTCGTAACAATGGGCACTTCCTCTGTTTACGTTGATGACAAGGAATGGTGAACCTCACCAGAATATTAAGACTGCTGATATTTAAAGTTTGTCTTTTTATGTTTACACTCTTATTCTTATGAATACAAACAAACATGCCTGTTTCATAAATTAAAAACAGGAACGACTATAAATCAAGCTTTCCCAGAGCTGAGATTTGGTTTGCATTTGTGGAGGTTCACAATAGACAGATGCAGTTGATAAATGCCCCCCCCCCCCCCCCCCCCCCCCCACACACACACACACATAGAGGCAAACAGGATAAGATTTACACTCCATGATTCATTCACACCCTATGGATCGAAAAATAAATGAAAGCAAATGAAAGCACCCACCCACACACACACACCCACAATGGCACACACACACTTACACAGCCACACAGAATATATCGGCTTTTATTGATTAAATTGACTTACAAGCCCTCTGGATTAATTTGGTAGGAGCTATGGGGAAGTAGAGGAGCTGAAGAGAACAGTGATCTATGACTAGCTTGGAGCAACGACCACCGCGTGACAATATGTTGTCCCCCCCCCCCCCCCCCCCTCGCCGAGGGAGGAAGAGGAAGATGTGGCTGGGGTGAACACCACAACGATAGGTTGACATGGCAACATAGAAGATCGAGACAAACCGAAGGACAGAGATGAAATATAAGGAGATAAATAAGAGAGTGCGAGAAGAGAAACGACAGACAAAGATGAGCGAGGATAAGAGGATTAGAAGGCGTCTTGGGCCGAGGACCGTTCCTATTGTCAAGGTTATCTTCTGGGCCGGGGCAGACCGGCTGCACGCCACATCGGTTCAACTCTTTTGGTTTTACTCAGCTTTCAACGTTTTCGCTTTATCCTCATTATAGAAAATAGTAACAGCTCATCAAATCTCCAATTTCTTGATCTCTCGGGCATTTCAAATAGTCCCCAAAAAAAAAAGACGATCTAATTAAAACCACAAGGCTATGGATCATGAATCATGTTCAACTCTGCAGGGTAAAATACGGTTCAGCTACACTAATGCGGCAGAGATTAACAGAGAGTCTATCACAGATCCTCGCTTTTAGCACCTGCCACTTTGCACAGAACCAGTAAACAAGGCTGAAACCTCTTCAGCCAGTGCAAAACAAATTGGATACATCAGGAAGGAAACATAGTCAATTCAACTAGCTACACGCATGACTTCCGACAGGAATTAATTAGCCTAATTTAATGAGTCCAGTCACTCCCTCTGGCCGCAGGCAGTCAGACCTGACATCTTTTGACTGCAAACAGTTGGCGTGGAGCTCGCAGAGGTCCGTGCAGCCAGTCTTCCCGTGGCGGGCGCCATGGTCGTGCAGATGGGATTTGGCAGGGGGATGGAGCACACGCTCCACTGCTGTCCAGAGATAGGAGGCTGATGTTTAGCCTTGGTGGCACACACACATACAAACACACACACACACATACACACACACACACGGAAGTCCCCAACATCCCTGTGGATGATCAGGAGGGGGCTTTGTGTGTGGGAGGCAGGCGCAAAAGGTAGCTTCGCCCTGGTGCTTCATGGTCACACGCTCCTAAATCGTGCACACGTATGTTCACACGTACACACGCAAACCATGTGTATACAGTGTGTGTGTATACGTTGTAGTACACAATATAAGTGTGTATGAACACACAAATATCATCCCTCTAGCTAGAATGGTCAGAATGAGTAACAATCCCAATCCAACAAGGTGTATGACGAAGGACCCGCTATGTTCAGTCTTTCTCGCTCAAAATGTCCCATTTCTTTTAGCATCTTCTGACCCTGACCCTGTTTATTTTAAATAAATAAAAGTACCCCAATGGGGGAATAAGTCATATTGATATCTTGACCATGACTAATCAATAGGTGTCAAGGGGGAACAAAGATCTGTGGACACCATAATGCCCTAAAGAGCTACTTGGAATTTATGACCAACACCTCGTGGTCTGACATCCACCCGACCATCCATCCATCCATCCATCCATCCATCCATCCATCCATCCATCCATCCATCCACCCATCCACCCATCCAGCCATCCAGCCATCCACCCATCCACCCATCCATCCATCCATCCACCCATCCACCCATCCACCCATCCACCCATCCAGCCATCCAGCCATCCACCCATCCACCCATCCATCCATCCATCCACCCATCCACCCATCCACCCATCCACCCATCCACCCATCCACCCATCCACCCATCCAGCCATCCAGCCATCCACCCATCCATCACACCAAGAAGGCCCTCACTCTCATTTCCATGTCAATCACCAGTGCTAAGATGACGGTGAGGCCGACCAAGGCCTCTCACAAAGGGCCTTCTGAAAGGGCCAAGGTTGATTAAACCATAAACACCAGGAGAGAGAGAGAGAGAGATGAGACACGCGCACATGACGGACTGAATATATTAGAGCACCACGCACAAGAAACTGCCTGGATATGACGTATCAAGTCATAAGCAGCAAAGAATAAATTGTTCAGGGGGGAAAGGGGGTGGAGGCGGCGGGGGGGGGGGGGGGGGGGTTGTTGACGGTGCCAGTCTTCATCCCTTAAGGCAGTGCTTAATCTATGCATGGGTTTACTGTTCATGTTTCCCTTGCACTGCGATAAAAGCGATATGTTTTTGGGTCTATGATTTTAAATGCTGTCGATGGGACTTTTACAAAGCACTTGCTGTCAGAAGGCGGTCCCTAAAGAACATAACCCAGAGGAACCAGAGACCGGTCTGGTTTTCTTACTCCTTTGAACATTCTGCTTCCTGTAATACTCACACAAGCTACATGAATGACACAAATATCGCACAGCTTCTTGCTAGCTTGCTGTAACAAAGGCGCCAAGTTCAAACTGATTTGGAGGCAGTTAATGGATAGCCGTAATTACAAACAATGTGTTATGAATCCTTTAATTTTTTGGTTTTAATTACATATATAACTTTTTGGGGCCATGGTTTTTTATAATAATTAGTGCTTACCAGAATTTAATTTCACATTTCAATGTTAAATTGAGGTTGCATGTTTAAAAAAAATAAGAAAAGTATTTTAAAATATTAATTTGTAATAAGGGTCAGTTCTTAAAGGGGTAGTTCGGAATTTTGGACATAGGGCCTGATTCCCAAGTGAGCATTGGTATTCTATATCACTGGAGACAGTTTTCAACACATTTCATTCAGTCCTTCTAGTTGCAGAGTTCGCTCGTGCTAGGCTAGCGCACTTCAACGGGCAATGCTAGCCTGCTATTAAAAACAGTCTTACTCACTCCACAGTACACCCGAGGTAAATCAATTATAACGCCAGACTATAGATTTAAATGTCTGTGTTGATAGAATAATGTTAGAAATAAAACTAACCTTGCATCGCATGAATCATCGAGGGACTACTTTCTCAGCAGAAGCGGAATTTTACTATGCGCTGGTTAGGTTTGTAACCGAATCATGACAGAAGAACGTAAACAGAGAAGTGTGGGACCGAAGCGCAATTGAACGACTAGGCAACATGATGGTTCAGTGTGCTTTTAGAAATTGTAGAAATAAACGGTACAGATGGGCACCACAAAGTTTCCACCAATTTCCAGTGCGAGATCCAGAAAGGACTCAACTGTGGCTTGTTGCTGCTGGCTTGGACATCAAAACACCGGCTCGTACATGTACGGTTCGTTGGATACAACAAATTCCTCATAATCGTCTTCAAAAGCAGATGCATCGCTAACTCCTCCAAACGTGGGCATATCTTGTTAATTGAATACGCTTATAGAATTCCTTCGTTCACTGTACTCTGCGTTTGTAGCAATGACAGCGGCAGGTAACCTAGGTATCAGTCCGCCGCTGCCGTAGCCTACGTACAGGAATATAAACACTGCTGCTGAGACCCCGCAATTCCCTCAAAATGCAATGCAATGCAAGGTTGGTTTTATTTCTAACATTATTCTATAAACAGACATTTAGATTTATAGTCTGTCGTTATAATTGATTTACCTCGGGTGTACTGTGGAGTGGGTAAGACTGTTTTTAATAGCAGGCTAGCATTGCCCGTTGACGTGCGCTAGCCTAGCACGAGCGAACTCTGCAACTAGAAGGACTGTATGAAATGTGTTGAAAACTGTCTCCAGTGATGTAGAATACCAATGCTCACTTGGGAATCAGGCCCTATGTCCAAAATTCCGAACTACCCCTTTAACCGGCAATTCATTATTGGTGCTGTAAATCTTTTCTAGTTAATTGTGTTAATGTGTTAATAAGCTAGATGTATTGAAATCAAATGGCAACACAGAACAACGTGGAGAGAAGGTCAATGATCACTGATCACACTTGAGATCTGATTAAGAACAGTTCAGCCAAATACAGCAGACAGCAAGTGTTGCAGTTAATCCAATTACTCCCAAATAAATGGAAGGCAGAAAATGGGGGACTTTTCTAATGCATTACTTTTAGGGTTACTTTGGTGCTTCTCACTTAATTCTCCTTTGCGTTACCAACTGAAATACATGAATACATACCGTCATAAACACGTGTGAATTAAACACCGTACTTGTGAGTTTACCCCTACATAACATCCCAGGTCTGCACACAATGCTACATGGACACCAAGAGACAAAAGAAAAAAAGGGCAGCTTCTCCTCCAAGGCTGCATGAGGCGACTTGTTGTTTCAAATTAGTTTTTTGACACACTGCGGACCCAAATAGCCATGGAGTCACAGGAGTGTGTAATGATGGCTCAGTTAGTCAATTCAATTCTATTTCTTTATTTCATTGGGGTTGTCCATTGGGCTGTTCGTTTCTCTCACACACACACACACACACACACACACACACACACACACACACACACACACACACACACACACACACACACACACACACACACACACACACACACACACACACACACACACACACACACACACACACCTTTGGCTTTGTGCGACAGCTTTGCTGACAGTGTGCTCATGGCGGGACAGACCCAGAGACACCACTGGACACACACAGGTAGACCAGCTGACATTCAGACAGCCTGGCAGGGTGAGGGTTAGCAGTCCCAACAGAGGCGGAGGAGTGAGGCTATGGGGGTCGGACTGCTCCTGTACCGTCATGCCAACTCTGGGACAGGAGCGCTGAGGAGAGCCAGACTCCAACACACACGCAACCACATACATGCACAGGCACACACACACACACTGCTGTAGCCTAGCCTACGGGGGCCCGCACATTCCGGCACTAGCCATTATCACGGCCCCTACAAACACACTCCTCATCTCTGCTCTATGAAGACCATCAGCTCAGATATCATTGGCTTACCCCGGCTCCTAATGACATTATTCAGCATAATGCCAGGAAGCAAGTCCACAAGAGTTCCCAAAACCATTGATACACATGATAGCAGTAGTACAACGACATAACCAGAGCTATTCTGAGTATGGGGCCCAAAGCATTTCTGTCAAATAAATCAAATTTTTAGCCTTGGTTCTGTTGTTGTTGTTGTGGAAGTCTTAGGAGTCTCGGTGCACTTTACACAAGAAGGCTATCGGGCGGGCTTCACTCGTAGCACGAGAGCATCTGTGCTCGCCCACCCCCGGCTCTCTCTCTCTCTCTCTCTCTCTTGTCCAATCGCATGGAAGGCCTCGTGGCAATGGGGGCCACTCATGTATGAACGTCACTCGGTTTAAAGATGGAGGACAGGGAGTCAGAGACAGTAGAAGGAGAGAATTGTCTAGGGTTAACCTGGGTGGTGTTATATTACAGTTAAGAAATTCTGCAGAAGGTATGTTTCTGGTTTTATTTTTCTGTCATATATATTTCATCCAAAGCCACTTTAAGTGAACTGAGATCCAATCTGCTCATTGAGGAGCAGGTACTGGTTGGGCCTCTGGTTGGAGGATGCCTACAGCTCAGGAAAAGGAATCAGGGTTGAACCCAGTATCTTTTGACTGAGAATCAAACCACCACTGCACTGCCTGGTCCCAATATACCGGTTAATAATTGTGGAATGATGCATTCAATATTATCTGTAGGTAGAGTTTTCTTAGACAGAAGTGTGAGGGTCTAGGCTGGGAGTAATACCTGAACTAGTGTTCAGTCACCTCCATTTCCTCTCATTTTAGATTAAACCCCATCATTTCTGTATGTTTTACTGTATTGTCTTTTACAAGATAAGTTGTTCTTGTTCAGGCCCTTGGGCTTTGGTCAGATGTGATATCAGGTATGTGGTTGCCATGAGAGACTGCGTCAACACTGAACTAAACCTTTAGCATTAGTCTGTGTGAACATTTGTATATTTGCAGTTAATCCAATTACTCCCGAAATAAATGGAAGGCAGAAAATGGGATAAGGATTGTTAAGAGATGTACAGGAGAAGAGGTGTATTTAATTAGGTAAACCATGCTACAATAAAAAAAAGGGGACTTTTCTAATGCATTACTTTTAGGGTTACTTTGGTGCTTCTCACTTCATCCTCCTTTGCGTTACCAACTGAAATACATGAATACATACCGTCATAAATACGTGTGAATTAAACACCGTACTTGTGAGTTTACCCCTACATAACATCCCAGGTCTGCACACACTGCTACATGGACACCAAGAGACAAAAGAAAAAAAGGGCAGCTTCTCCTCCAAGGCTGCATGAGGCGACTTGTTGTTTCAAATTTGTTTCTACGTAACTCGAGCTCAAATTTGTTTCTATGTAACTTGTTTATATGTAACTCGAGCTAAAAATAACAATTTGCATAGATGCTTCTTTTTTTCCATTGTTTTTTTCTCTATTGCCAAAGTGATGCCTTCAAACTTAAAGAATGTGGTGTTCTACACATTTGTTAAATGTTAAAAATATATGGTTTAAAATTATAGGAAGTGGTGGTGTACACATTTATTTACCAGTTAACGGGGTGGTAGGAAGAAGAGCCTGTCTCAGCGATTAGACGTTTACAAGGGTTCTTTGCAAAAGCAAACCTAGCACGAGCATTGAGAATCTACTTTCCCGAGAATTGACATTGACATTGAGCAGATGGTTTTATTAAATAGTGAAACCTTTATTTCACATTTTCATGCAACATTAAGTTTAATATTTAGATAAAAAATATGCATCTATTATTGAAATTATCGTCAATATATATATATTATGCATCAATTTGGCTATTGTTAGTAGTTTGTAAGTATACAAATTATTACCAAAATATATTGGAAAGCATGCTTTAGAAACATGGAGGGAAAATACAGCAAATGGAAAGTATTGCATTCAATTCAATTACTAGGGTTAGGGTTAGAAAAAATAAAGGAAGGGGGCAGAAAATTGTTAGAAGCGTATGCTACAATTAAAATAAATTGGAACTTTCCAATGTGTTCCTCATTTGAAGTTAATCATTTGAATTAAACACAATCTGAAGCACACTACGATCTATTCTTTAATAACAAAATATAATAACACACATCACAAGCTCAACTTTTAGCACTTGTTTCATAAAGACTCGGTCCAGCTATGGAGCTGTGGCCTTTTGAAATGCGACAGGAACGAACCGTGGTCTGCAACCGCTGACACAGCACTGATGACATTACGTTATGCACATTTTCTGGTTGTTATGACGTCTAACGTGGTCTGAAAACAAATCGTATAAAACAGCCCTGCTTATCTAACAGAAGATCCCCACAAGCCGGACCCAACAGACGTCACCTTCATACAGACATACATTCTTAGCATCATAACCATCCCTGCAAACAATATTGAATGCACACACTTTTGTGTTTTGCTGTGTGTATGCGTGTATATTTGCATGTGTGTGTATAAGCGTGTAAGTGCACATGTGGGTGTGTTTGTATGTATGTGCACGTGTGCGTGACTGTGTTTGTGTGCCAATGTGTATGTGCATGTATGTGCATGCGTGTGTATTTTTTCTCATGTGGATGTGAGGATATGCCAGTGTGTATTTGCCTCTGTGTGTGTGTGTGTGTGTGTGTGTGTGTGTGTGTGTGTGTGTGTGTGTGTGTGTGTGTGTGTGTGTGCGTGCGTGTGCGTGCGTGTCTTCAGCAGTGACAGGTTGTCCGTCACATCCCCTTAACCTGGCAGTTGTACAGCTTCTCCTGTGACAGGCAGCGGTGGGCACTGACACACACAAACCCACACACACATAAACATACAGATACAAAACTAAGCCAAGCTCGCACTGCCTCAGCCAATCAGGCGTGAGTGCTGTTGGAGCGCTCAGCGTCTGCCTTGCGCCCTGTGCAGTGCTGTGGCACAGATCACCTTATGGAGTCCGATACACTCTCTGGAGCCACTCTGTGTGAGAGTGAGTGAGTGTGGACAGGAATGCCAATGGTTGTGTGTGTATGTGTGTTTGCATTGGTCATCTTGAAAACACCAATACACCTAACAAGAGGAGTTTGGGGAAGTCTGACACAGACTGGAAGGGACAAAAGGCAAAACACTGCAAATGTGACACCCCTGTTATTGCACCCCTGCAATAACCTGAGTTTGCAGAACCCAACATGGGATAACAGCAACTAAAAACAGCAAAAAGACAACAAAAAAGCCCAAACCAGAATAAACGACAGCAAGAAAGTGAAGACAGCTTCCAATAATGGAGATCAGCCTTATGCGTGCTTGCAAAGTGCGTTTATTTTTTGTGTGAGTGAATGCATGCATGTGGATATGTGTGAGTGCCCCCTTCCTGTCACATTATGCCTATCATTCAGTGACCTAAGGGAGTAGAGACCCTGTCCGCATGCATTACGGCCTGCAACAACAAATGCTTGCCTGTATGCAAATATGCAGCCAAGGAGCGTTTCAGAAGCCAGCAGTGTGTGTAGCACTGCGAGTCAGTAAATCTGTTGCATGCATACATATAAATATGTGTGTGTGTGTGTGTGTGCCTTTGTGTGTGTGTTTGTGCGTGCGTGTTTCTCAGAGACGCAATATTTAGCTAGAATCCGCTCTTTTCATTCAGGATCGCTGATATGCTGGCTGAATTTCACATTCAATCTTATGCACATGCAGGTTTCTTTCCTTCCACTTTTCTATGAAAACACACACATACAGAGATAGACACATGTGAATACCAGCCCTATATTTTTCACGCGTCTCAACTTTGTGATTTCAATTACTATACGGATGACACAATTTTGTGCAGTTTTGGCCCCACTCCTGCATGGGCCACTACAAGCCTGCAGACTGCCTTTAATGAATTTCAGCGGTCTCTTGTAAGCCATAAGCTTGTCTTGAACCCAGATAATATGTGGATGTTGTTTTCTAGGTCGCCTAGCCTTGACCCCGCTCAAAACATACATACACTCCAAAGTGAGCAAATTCAAATGGTTAACGCTTATAATTATCTCGGCATCTGCCTTGACTCTAAACTCACATTTTAGGCACATGTGGAACACCTAACCATATCCTTAAGGAGAAACAAGTTATTTTCTTTCAATCTTGATCCGGAAGATTTAGTTTAATCATTCATTTTGGCTGTTTTTGATTACGGTGATGTGGTATACATGCATGCTTCATCTTCAACCGTAAAACGCTTGATGCGGCTTATCACAGCGCTGTGCATTTTATCACCTGTGCTGGTTATCTTACCCATCGCTGCGTTTTACAGAAAAAAGTGGGCTGGCCCTCTCTCGCAATCAGAAGAGAACCACGCTGTCTTTTATTTATTTACAAGGCCTTATGTGGACAGATCCCAATGTACCAATCTTCAATGCTTAATTTCACAAATCAATCAGATCAAACTCGCTCTCACTCACACATTCGACTTATCATTCCACGCACCAATAGCAACTCAGGAAAGATTGCTTTTTACATTTATGCTCCTGACAGATGGAATAAACTTCAGGATTAACTATAACTGGAGAGATTGGTCTCAATTGAGAAGTTCAAGGGGATGATTGCAATCGCATTTGAAGAGGATTGCTCGCGTTTTTTATGTTTTTTTTTACTTATCCCATTGTATTGCTGTTTTGTTCTGGTTGTTTGACCGACTGTTCATATCTGTTGTGCATTTGGATTTCAGTTTTTATTTTATATGTTGTAATCAGGGCATCATTGAAAAAGAGCTCTCAATGGCCTTTCCCTGAATAATTAAAGGTCTAATAATAATAATATGAAGCTTCGACAAAACCAATATTTTATCTAAATATAATGATGTCACACCCTTCTTGGCCAGGTCCCTCTTAAAAGGGAGGGCTTTCATCTAAAAAGACTAACATGGTTAAATAATAAAGGTGAAAATGGCAAAACCACAAAACCGGGATTTGCTCCTTTTTCAGGCATTTCTCATGAGGGACGTTATTTGGAAGCAGTCTGCAAGGGTCCCTCTGAGTCACGGGGAGGACATAATCCTCCTTTGCTCCTGGCCTGGGGTCTCCTCCCCATCAACTCGAGTCTTTCTTACTAAGATACAAATATACTGACTCGTGCCAACACATACCACACAATACAACTAGGTGAGGCTGCTTCTCAAGGTTTAATCAAACACATTTCCAGTTTGAGTTGTGCATCAATTGCGATTCTGCAGACTCTTAGGGAAATGTATATTTCCCTTCTCTTGGAAAGAGCCAAACATTATAAAGGTTCAAAATGTAAAGTTGAAGTTACTGCGTTGTTGCGTTACTGCCCAAGATTCCATCTTTGTCATAACAAAGATATCATACACCTTAAACAATACAGGTAACTCAACCCAATAATGAAATTGTTATGCAAGCTACTAGTCTAATATAGTGTGGTTTAATTAAACAGTAAAAGAGTACGGACAGAACACCCTAGTACAGGATGTCGCAAGGACAGTGAACCCAGAAGAGTTGGCAGGAAGAAAGACATTTTGTCCCTATGTTTAATACATTGTTAGGATTAAGGCTGCTGTAAGCAAGCACAGCCTTCATCAATATACATAATTAATACATTGTGTTTGTTTCATAAACCCGAGTGGAAAATCTGACTAAAGTTTCATTCCCTTTACCATTCCATATATATTATATAGGTTATATTCCTAATGTTTCTCTTGGTCATATCATATACAGCCCAACTATGTTGACGTTATGTAACTTCCAATCAGACTCTTATCCACAAAAGTATCTTTCTGATGTCCATTTGTCAGAGAGCTTTCATATGCTAAAATCTTAAAAAAAATTAGATTCTGTAAAACTCTGCCTTATCCACCAACTTTGAGTCCACAGCCAAAACCCTGGATGTTTAGTTCGTCATGTATACATGGACAATTGCAGTTGTCCAATTGAGGAGCATAGTCAAACTATGGCTGTAATCGGATTAAGTGGTAAATGAAAACATACTGACTGTCCCAAGAAATTCATCTATCACAAAACACAAATCCGCCACAGAAATCTATAGAGAAAAAGGCTTCTTAGAAGACTGCATTCTATAGACATCAATGTGGTTCTCCAAAAAGCATGCATTCCAATTTGTGTTTCTACTTTTATCTGCCGCTATTGGACATATGTATGGGGGGTTGTTGGAGTCTGATGATAACCAGTTCTAGGAATGCCGGGCCCTTTGAATAGAATGTTTTATGAAGCAATACTTTGCTGCCACACAGAATCTGCTGATCATCAATCTCAAAGTGCTGCCAAGGAGCAGGTGAAGGGAAATGAACTGTGTGTGTGTGTGTGTGTGTGTGTGTGTGTGTGTGTGTGTGTGTGTGTGTGTGTGTGTGTGTGTGTGTGTGTGTGTGTGTGTGTGTGTGTGTGTGTGTGTGTGTGTGTGTGTGTGCGTGTGTGTAGGTGTGTGTGTGTGTAGGTGTGTGTGTGTGTAGGTGTGTGTGTGTGTGTGTGTGTGTGTGTGTGTGTGTGTGTGTGTGTGTGTGTGTGTGTGTGTGTGTGTGTTTTAAAGGGGTAGTGGGCAGCTGAAATCTCATTTGAGATTAATTTCATTGAATGCGGCAGGAAATAAGCAGAAGATCAATCATATTCACCAAGCATAAATAACGTTGATTTAGCTTATTCCTAAAAAAAAATGCTAAATTCGGCATATAGAAGCTGTACATCAAAAACAATACATGGAGCTACAATGTACTTGCAGTTTAATCCTCCGTTACTTTACCTACAAAAAATCAAGGTGGCTGGGGCGGTGTTTCATTGATTTTGAGAACCCTCATTCCTGTACTAACATGGACCGTGGATGACAGAGACGGAAAAACAGCACAACGGTCTCTGGTTTGAATGAAGAATGGGAGTCCAGGATATTTCCAAGGATAACCACTAGGCATGTTAAACATTTCCTAAATACGATGCATCATGCATGCATTGACCTTAAGATATCAATGCAAGGTGCATTGAAGTGAAGATGGAAGTCGTTGAATAAAAAAAAACGAAATAAGAAATCTCAATGATGCCCCTAAACCACCGTCGGTTGATACCACCAGGGTTCAGGTTTATTGGCTATATGAGAAACCTCATATAGCCAATCAATCAATAAAGCTATAGTGTAAATAGATTTAGAGCCTATATTTGAAATATTTATCATTCTAATGACATTCGATTAGGTATATAATTCCAAGATTATGCAATATGACACCACGTTTCAACATAGCCTAATTTATTTGAACATAATGTATTAATCAAAACCTAAATTATTGGCATTGCACCAGTTGATCATCGCGTATGTTAAATTATGTCCAATAAATATACAGAAATGATTAAATAAAACTGTTTTCGGGCTATCAATTAATGAAACAATGCCACAATCAGACTGTTGTATGTGCAGCTGTTTTAGGTTTACCATAATCTAACACCCAGCCGTCATCACAGCCATGAGAACAAAAGACAATGCTGAAATTCTGTGACTTAATTTAAAAGCATTTCAAAAATCAATGTCAATTACTTACACTGTTCAATTACTTGAACAATGAATGAAGGCTATTGAGATATCGGCATTCAGGCGAACACATGGGCCACTAATTAACCATATTTCCAATTAGTCACGATAGGCAAACCGATATTCACTTGTAAAGATGCGAGATGCAAGCATTGGACGTTTTGACGGGGCATGGTTTAGAGAAAAACATACTCGAATGCCTATAATGTATGAAATAAAAAATAGCGAATAAAATGAATTGATTATTGCAGTGAGGTGTGTAGGCTAAATGCTGTATGATACTGAGGCAGGCGTTTACTATCCAATCGTGAGCAACAGATATAGACAAATCCATGTTGGTAATACAAATCTTACCGCTATGCGAGCCTGTGAAGACGATTAACGATATGGGGTGTTCCTGGTGAATATTGTGGTTGTGGACTTATTGGGGTCCAAACTTGAATTCCGTTGCTTTCTGCTCCACTCGGTGAAATCGAAGGTGTGTCACTGCATGTATCTCATCGCATTACCACGGTTGTTGAGCCTTTAAATCCAACATCGACATCTTGCTATTCTCTCATTAAAAAAAAAAGGATGCCGATTCAACTATGTTGTCTGCTGCGTAAAATCGGTGCCAAAATCCCTATGCGTCCATTCCAGCAGAGCGACGCAACACAATGGGATTGTCATTTTGGAAAGAACTGTCATACGTCACAAATGAATTATCTTCTCATATAAGTTCGTGTATATGTCGTTATCCGGACTTGTTTGTTTCTAAAAATTATTAAAATAAGTTCACTTGTCGTCGATAATGTCCCTTTGGTTTAGCATCTTCGGAGCAGCCTTGCGTTTTCGAGTTACATTTTAGTTGATTCTTTGATTCCGCTGGTAGGCTATACAGCTGTGTCTACGTACATCCTATGTATCAACACTTGCGAACAATTCGTCGTCGTCTGACGAACTGACCGATCGAAGCAGCTCATGGTAAGCGAATCCCTATGACAACAGAAACCTCTGACTGAAAGCAGCGCAAATGTTCGCGCGTACGCGTATTTTCCTGTTTGTGCGCGTGCCCGACAGGTGACCGATTCTGGATTCTGGCGGTTAGGCTACAACTCGTAGTAAGCGACCACGCGGTCGAAACATTTCACAGAACGCAGCCAGCCCCCTGCTCATATTTAATCTATCATTAACTATACGCAGATGATTAAAAACATACATATTCTGGATTTATTGAATATATTTATCTATCGAATCCCACTGAAATCTCTTTTCTTACCTTAGTTTGATGGCTCTTTGGGGATGGTTCGTTTTTGCTGCTTTGACGGCATAAATGTGGTTCTCTGTACGGGTTTGGATGTTACCGTTAAATAATTATGTCTCAATGGCATGGCCACTGATAAAAACCGGGGCTCGAGATGACTAGTCTCTGGGCACTCTGCCTTTGAGAATGCAGCTGTCACATCAGGATGCATCTGACATGAGCAGTCAGGTCTGCTGCATCTCTGGGTAGCAAGGACGCCCAAATATGAGGGGGAACATGGATCACACTTGGTTTCACTTACTGTGCACCCGGGGAGAAGCTATGATCCCCATGCAACTTTGATGAGCTCAAGCTGTTGGATGGAAAGCCAAGTGACACAGTTAGGCAGCCCATAACCAAGTGATTTCAAAATGCCTCAAACCTTTTCCAAGGAAACAATTAGGCTTACTATGTTTCAGGGAGCCCTATAGATTAGGGGATAACCTTCCATAGTATAACGAGAATACTGATGGAAAGTAGAGGTGTCGCTCACAAGGACCAGCTCTGTCCATCCTCCAAATTACCCATTAGGCATAGGCTTACTGTCTTAGACCTTTTTCCAACACTATAGAAATTGCTATATGTGCACAACGCTGAGCTGCCTGCTGGCTTTTGTATTGTCTGACCTTTGTAATCCATGATTAGACTTGTTCAGTGCTGTGGGTCTTTCAGGTGCCCTAGAGTGCTGGAGTCCTTTTAATGAGGTTACGCGTTTATTTATGTTGTTTCTTGTTTGCCAACCTTGCCAGCTCAGCCAGCCCTCAAATAAAGTTAATTCACTGACCTGCCGGGCAGTGAATGAGTCTGAAGGGTAGGCGACTATGAATGAAGGACAGAGCGATTGTCCCTCCCAATGTGAGGCGGATAGTGACTTGATGAAATCTGATGATTTGTCCAGATGTTCCCTTCTCATGGTTGTCCCCATGGATTATCATAGGCCATCCATGCAATCCAATTATTCCATTGAAACCCATGTAAAAGACGGAAGCGGGTCTAACCGGTTTCCACCGGATTCCAGGGGTCAGATTCAGCTTCAGCCTGCATGGAGGGTGCCCCCAGCATGGCCGACCAGGACCAGAGTGTCGCTCCTCTCTATATTTAGCACACTGGGTCCACAGATTGTCCCGACCGCTCGAGGGCGATGTGTTCAGACCAGACCGGCATGAACGCCAACCATCCGTCACCATGGCCGCGGGGGGCGCGTCATGGCTCATGCCAGGATGGAAGGGCGTACAGGGACGACTTCATTAGAAAGTAAAGATTCGGGCTGAGTTTATCACCTCACTTCGGGACAAGCTGTCGCCCAACAGGGGAACACTCAAGGTGATTGAGTGCTATCGCAACACTCTAGCCTTTATCAAGGCTAGAGTTCTGCTATCCTTCATCACCATTAAAAAGAGAAAACAAAGGCCTAACCTCTGTTCTCAAAAAGGACAGTAGCGTGGCATTCGTCCTAAAAGGTCAAAGCTTCCCGAGCCATTGCCGACAGCTTCCCCTACCTTCTACGACCGTCGCCCAGCCCCTGGTGCTGTCATCACTGGCCGTTGTCAGGGGCCAGCAGTGTGACCCTGTCAACATGAGACTGTTGTAGGGCCCTCCTGTCAGGACTGACTTTCACGTCAGGTCAGCATAATTTGAAGATAGCCAACAGTGACTTCAGTGTTGTCAGAACAATGACCGTGGTTTCTAAACAAGTCAAGTTCAATCATGCAACACTTTTCATATGACAGGTGCGGGCTCAATAGGAAATTATGCTGGCTTCAATAAAAAAAATAAAATGCATGCATTTACTTTTTGCGAGCAGCTCAATTGCCCCCTCCTTCACTGCATTAATGGTTTGTTCTGGACTATGTTCATACTTAAATGGCCTTTACTTTACCACTAAGTGTCAGTTTGATGAGCTATTACAATCAATTTCCAAATCTACCCATTTCTGACATAAGAGGTGGGAGTCCTACCCAGTGGATGAACTGTAGGCGGATCTATCCATCATACATCGGGTTGACACTTCCACTGGTCACCAAATGGTAGATTAAGAAATGGCTTATGAATGCGTATCAAATTGCTCTACCTCATATAGATTAGTATCAACAGGGAGACTTTCATGATGGCACATGCAAACCGATACTGTCGTATGTCTACATGTTCAGAATAATTAAACAACAATTCTGTTCAAGTTTCCGATCACAAGTATAATCACCAACACTGTCACTAATTGACTCCAACCATTGCTTCACCACTTTAAAGTGTATCACTTCAAATTACATGTTCCAAGAGGAATAGGTCGATAAACAGAGCAGACTTGATAGACATGTTTGAAAAGACATATCCATTTTATTCAAACAGCTTCACAAAATTCATTCATTATTAACATCCCATTTCCTTAAACAATAAAAAACATGTATGGTTTCATCAAAAGGTGTTTCTATAAATGAAGTATTTATACAAAAATAAAAAAACAAGTCATAAACTGCATAAATGGAGCTGGACATGTCACATTGAGCCATCAGTAACAGTTTGAGGACAACTGAAACGTCTATCAGTAATAAGGGCTGCCTGTTTTTCACCATATTTAATTGAAACATACAGTGAACAGGGGGTATTTAGACAAGCATTAGGTCACTGGCTAACTTAAAGTTTGCCATCATAAAATGGAGACAAATCCCCAATGAGGACAGTCACCCATTGGAATGGGACCCATTGGAATAGGTCTTGAAAGACCTACAGTCTTTCAAGACCTATGGGCCAGGCCCTTTCTAATGGGCATTCCTCCCAAACAATTGCAGTGACGATAATACAGAAGGAAAAACGTGAGACGTGGCTGCTAAGTGTGACATGTGGCTCTGCAGTGGTGGATTTGTGGGGGGGGGGGGGGTAAGCCCCCAGGGACCGGTGGCTCACATTGGATAGTTGAGCACCACGTCCTGCTTGGCCAGCTCCAACAACATAGGATCGTCGAAGAACTTGCTGATGCTCACATCCTCGCTCAGGCCCTTGGGAGGGGGGGGGGAAGACAACAGGAGGTATGAGCTGCAGACCCCACTTTAACTCTCTGTGATTAACACTGTTGGATCTTAAGGAGGATGCTGTGGTTCTCCTAAACCAGCCACCTTTCTCTTTTGTTCAATGGGAACACAACCCTGGCCCCGAGGGCTGGTAGGAAGTGAAAAAAAAAAATGTAAGAGGAACAGGATGTGTTTTTCCACCAAGAGTTACCACATAAGCCGAATACCAAGCTACAGTTACGGGGACCACATTGTAGTTCTAAAACAAATTCAAACGCATACCTTTTCAATCAGGCATTATGAGCAACATGTTTCAGATGACGTGCGGTGCACTTGGGTCTCACCTTGCGCCTACGCGTCTTGATCATGAACTCTCTGGCCAGATGAGGGGCGGGCTGGGGCTCCAGTGGCCTGATAACAATGCTCTTGTCCAGGGGGTCACCGGGCACAATCTGGAGGGGGGGGGGGGGGGGGGGGGGCAACGACACAAGGTAGGTGGTTTAGATACAGCATCACACATGACGGGTGCTCTCCAGTCATCGGGTTTGATTCCCGCAAGGTCTTGTCGGGCCACGCGTGGTGCCAGCCTAAAGGTGGTGACCAACACACAGGCGTTTGTCAGGCCCGAAATAGCCTAGCTTTCACTTGGTTCGTCAATCAGAAGTCAGATTTGTTTACTCCGTTGGTAATGACACAGACAGCGCGAGGAGGAAGGAGGCCGCAGGTTTTGGTCGTGTGATCGAAAGACATTTCCATTAGCGAAAACGTACGCATGTTGAGGTTTAAGCACACCGGGTAACAGGAAATCGTTTCATCATCATTAACTCAACACAGCCTGCCTTTCATACCATACATGCTATGGATCGATGTACATTATGGTGTGGGGGATGGCACTTCTGATTGGTCGGAACTTGTGAACGCAGGAACAGTTGGCATAATTGAAACGGTAAAAGACTCAAGACCCTCTTAAGTGACCTTTCAAAAGGTCCCATGGCATGCTACTTTATGGAGGTTTTTATATAGGCGTTAGTAGGCCACTATTACAGTATTTGAAGACGTTCAAGAAATTCAGACTTGGTAGAGAATTACAGCCACTACAAGCTAGTCCCACAATGAGCCTTCTACAAACGTGCGTTTTTTAGAGGCGGGTCAAGGTGGAGGATGGGGGTGTGGCCCTGAGCAGCTTGCGGCCACGGTACCATGAGCTAGTGTTTACAGTGGATGTATCGCAATGGCTCGGATTCATAATATCATCAGGAGGCGCACACAGCTTTTGGCCATGTTCTGTAAATATTCTAGAACACTCCGGGAGTCCTGGAGCTCTATATCAAAATAATATAATATATAGATATCTATATAATATATATTATCACAGCCAAAAGCTTTGTGCTCCTCCGGAGGATGTTATGATTCTCAAACGACTGCGTCGGGTTCTCTGGTTCTTCCATGTCAATCTGAAGTCCAAATTGAACCGCGACATGGAGGAGAAAGGGATTGTTGCCCGGGATTGTCTCCCGCCTGACCACCTCCATGTCGCGGTTCAATCTGGACTTCAGGGAGTCAAAGCCAAAGTTCCTTTTCCCCAATGCCTTCTCAACAACGGCCGAGATAACCCCCACTACGAGTCTCGTAATGGAAGTACCTGAGACGTCAGAGAACCCGACGCAGTCTAGTCTTTACACCAAATGGGAGCTTTACGCAAACCTTACGCTTTATGCACCATAAAACCAACAGCAGAACGTTTATCCAAATAACAAAGAAGTGGACAACACTTGCGTTACAGTACACACACACACACACACACTAGGGCTTCGACTCCGAAGTTCGTAATTCGAATATAATTCGAATATCAAAAAATAAATCAAAATTCGAACGAATATTAGGCAGCCCTTAATATTCGAACCTGTTATGGGCAGGCCAAGAGGGAGAGACGTCGGAGAACCTGACGCATAATATTGCGTCAGGTTCAATATTATGAATATATCTATTCATAATATTGTAATGACCACGGAAGAGGCAGTGAATGAAGTATTGATTAGACAGCGATTTAGTAGAAACCCAATAAACCGTTGGAACACGCAAGACCGGTAACCATAGCAACACCGGTAAACAAACCTTGCAAAACCCAATCCAGGGCTGAATCCGAATACTCATACGTATAGTATGCATTTTGTAGTACGCCACAAATATAGCGCGACCAAATGCTCAGTACGCATTGTGTAGTACGGAAAACGTTAAAGAATGCGTACTAGTACCGCCACAGTATACAACGGTAGGTCACTACGCTATCCCACAATGCAACCGGAGTCTGGTAACGAACGAAGAAGAGATGGCTGACCCGACACTACCAAAAGCGGCTTAGAAAGTCGCCGTAGAAAGCGGCGAAAAAAAGAGACATTAAAAAGAGTAAAAAAGTAAAGTAAGTAATTAAGTAAAAAAGAGACTTTTTTTTATTTAATAGCAACGATGACAAGACGGAAAACAGGTAACTTATCAAGGTAATTTTGCCGGCATCTGAGGGGAGATACGTCATCTCCAAACATCCGGTGGAGTTTCGGCGGTGTTCGGAAGCGTTCAGAGGCGTTCTACGCATAGCTGTAGACCGTACTACACTGTCAAGTGTAGTACGGTCAAGTAGTAGACACTAGGGGTGCAACGGATTACAAAGCTCACGGTTCGGATCGGGTCACGGTTTTTGAGTGACGGGTCGGATCGTTTTCGGATCAACAACAACAATAAAGATAACAAGACAAATGTGACTTTAAATCTTCAACTGTGTAAAAACAAAATAAAGTGAAAAATTAGGCAATAATCCTGCTTCCTCTAAGCATGGTCAATATTTAAAAAATTTGCAATCTGAGGCATTATTCCTTCTTTTTAACATGGATAGGATAGTAAATAATCCCTAAGCCTGGATTTACAATTCAGGATGTCTGCATTGCCTGGGGAGAGTTTAGAGTCTACACTCTCCCAAGGCAATGCAGACATCCTTATCTTCTTTTTTTTAGTTTGGTAGCGAAATACAGTTTCTGTGGTGTTTTATTTGGCATTTTGTAAATCCATTGATTTCGGTTCGGAGACTCATTGCTCATTGCAAGGGGGGTTGGTTGTAGTCTTTTCGCTTGGTTTTAGCCCTACTGTTGATACGGCGAACCGAGCGAAAAGACTACAACCAAACCTAAACACGTCCGGTTCCGGTTTACGTTTCAATGGGATTTACGGAACGCCAAATAAAACACAACAGAAACTGTATTTCGCTACGATACTTGATGTTGTTGATACCGGAATTGTCCTCTAAACATGCGCTGATCACGTCAACGCACAACTTTTTTTTTTTATCAGCTGATCCGCGGATCACTTGCGTCCCGAACCGTGATGGTTGATCCGTACGGATCACGGGAAACCCGTGAACCGTTGCACCACTAGTAGACACTGAACAGAAATGGTATGTACTAAGTATTCGGATTCAGCCCAGGTCTTACTGAAGGCATTTAATGGTCAAAATTATATTAATATTATATATAATATTATTAATAAATATTCAAATATTAATATTAATAAACAAACAAACTTCAAATATGATTTTTGGGCAAAAGTCAAAGCCCTAACACACACACACACACACCTCATTGTCGGTTCAAATTCTCTGGGTGGGCAAAGCAGAGAAAGGGGAGTTAACCTGGCACCTTATGATGACATATGGGGCCAAATTCCAAAGCGGCGGGTCGGAGCTATCATTTTACGGGCGGAGCAGGATACCTAGTGCTCTTTCTAGCCACTGGGGAACCATAGGCAGGCTAGAGGAACTCATAATTCTGTTAGAAAAACTCAGTGTCATTTTCATGCCATGGGACCTCTAAATAAGGGCCATTTGAGACTGACCATTAATAAAAGAATACAGGAATGGCACTTTGGATCAGGGTTGGATGAAATACTAGGGGGACAGATAAGAGGATCAATGCTTACAGCTAATTCCACGAAAAACATTAATTTGTGAAAGGAGACGAGGAAAAGGTAGCAAGGATCGGACCGCCGTTAGCACGAGGACATGATACAAACGTTCACGACAGCAGCTGGTTGGATGGCCTACCTGCCAGTGATGGAACACCGACAGGGCGAAGGCCTGTCCCTGGGTATGCGTGCGGAGGTCCGTCTCGAAGCCAAACGAGTCGATGGCCGGGATGAAGGCCTTGATGGTGTAGAGGGGGGAGCCGGGGATCGGGGCGTCCTGGGTCACATGTCCTCTGTAGCCACAAAAAGCAGCAGACCTCATCAAAACCCAATTCAACAATATGAGAACTTTTTTTTTATCCATTTATTTAAGGCGTATTGATAAAGTCCTTGAATCAAAATAAATGTAAAACCCTTTTTGCATTAGCATGAACCATCGGATGTAATTTGTAGGAAATCAAAACTGTTGATTACGTATTATTGGCTAGAAACACCTCAACCCTAACTCTCTGCATGGAGTGCGAGAAAATGCAATATGCGTGATTCAAAATCTCTGCACGTTGTTAAAATGCCGCTGTGGGGACAGACCTTCTCCGGGCCAGCACCGTGTACACAGCAGAGACGCAGTCGGCTGGAGCCTGCACCTCCACAAAGTAGTAGGGCTCCATCAACCTGGGGGTTGCCTGCAAAACAAGGGACACCCCACTAGTATCACGCACACCCACTATGGCAACCACATGGCAAGCTCGGCATCAATGATTCATAGTAAGAGCCGCTTTGGATGATAAGAGATAAAAAGGTAAGGAGGGGGAACAGGGCAATGAAGGAAACGCTTGAAGAAGAAGAATGATCTGGCACCGCAATTAAAGTGAAGGCATGTCAGCAATATGGCCGCCCCAATCAGGGTAATGGAACGCTATGGGAGCCGAGGCTGGAGGGTCGGGGGGGAGGTCAGAGATAGTGGGGGAGCTCGAGAAAGATGACCAGTGACAGAAAAATATAAGTGAGCGAGAAGACCACACACACACACACACACACACACACACACAGGGGGCTGAGCTCACCATGAGGAAGGCGGAGTACACCACCCTCCTGGCGGTGGGGATGACCTGACCCCCCCCTCGGTGCAGAGGCTCCTGGGCGATCACGGCATCCAGGATTTTGAACTTCACGTTCCTGATGGCTGGAGAGAGAACACAATGGCTTGTTTATAGACATGCTGGAGCCTACACCACCACCACCACTCAGTACTTTATAACACCCCCTTAAGAGTGGAGGGGGTCTTACTATAGCTGTTTTCAGACATGTCCTCCGCGTTTTTACGCGTTTGACTTGATGCTTTATATACAGACGTTGGTGTCATTCAATATCAGAAGAACCTATGGTTGGTTTAGGGGGGTGGGCTTGCAAGGGGCTGGATATGATGTAGAGTCTAAGCGGCCGCTGTCACTGTAGTATTTTGGTTTGGCCACCGACAGCATGGAGGCAGAACGGTAATTTACATTTCCTCCAGAAAGAGAATTACATTCTTCAGGAGAATTACAGGGTACAAATGACAGGATATGTTCTTCAGATATACGGCCCATCAGGAGAATATCAGGAGATTACCAGGACTTGCACATGTCTCAAAGCAGCTTATGTGAGGTTTTTGAGTGGTACATCTACCTACTTAACAAATGCATGTGTACTTTATTTCAACGAAATATTTTATTTCAGGAAAATCTCTGCCTACTCTTATGGAGTCCATTTCCCTGAACCAGAATTGAACACCTGGTAACTAATGCAGTCTGCCAGACCTTTGGCCGTATCTTGAGGAGGGTTTTCTCAATTTATGACCCATTGAAAGGACATCAGGAAGAAGGGGGCCATGTCTGAAGAATATTAACTTTGGATGTGAATGCATGTGTACATTTGAGTTATGGTAAACGCCTAAGCATTTGTTGTGCATTCTCTATGCATAAGAGGGCTAGTTGTGTATCATCTATGCATGCCTTGCCAAATCGGGTGCGAGTTTGAGTGATGCGTGCGCATCCTCGTGTGAGTACAACTTACGCTCATCACACAGCGGGCCCTCCCTGGTCCCCCACTGGAAGCCCTGAACGATGCTGTCTTTGACGGAGCCCAGCAACGCCTTGTCAACCTGAGGACAACACACACACGCAGGGTTGGAGGAACCTTGTGTCGACACACACATACACACAAAACGTGTGTGGAGGGCAGATCATTTCTTAGTAGAAGAAAGACTTCATTGTATTCAGTATACAATTGAGTAAATACTTCATACACACTAGTAGGCCATTTTTTGTCACGCTATCGCCTGACCGCCCTCAGATTCTCCGGACTATACATTCCGGGCCTGGCCGGGTGAACTCCGGAGAACCCAACCGTGTGGCCCATGTTACGACCCCAGACCCCAGGCATGCTGAGCGGCAGACGCCCGGCGGAGTGCCCCCGCGGTGGGGGCGCCTCACCTCAGACGGCAGGGTGTCGTCCACCAGGATGTTGGGCCCAGTGGTGTCGGGGCCGAAGGCCCAGATGGACCTGGCGGCCAGCAGATCCCAGTCGTACTTGGTCTGGAAGAACTCGCCAAGCTTCTTCCTGCCGTCGCCAGGAACAGGAAGCAGAGGAGAATGGGTGGTCGTTAGGACAAGGTTGGAGCATCATGTCTGCCAAGCAGTTTATCAAGATAGGTTAACCCAGGGAGGAGGGGTGTTAATGGAAGAGGAGGGACAGAGCAGGGAGAGGGGAGCCTAATGGTGAGTGATCTCCCAGCATCGCTACAGCCACTATATGGTAATCAGAGAGAAGCCAGGAGGAGAGCGTCCCTGTATGGGAGGCCAACCCTTGTACAAGTGCAAAGGGAGGTAGAATATAATTTAATGACTCGACTGAATCGACTTATGTCGCAGTACCATTCTGAGATAATGTATGGACACACACACACACTTAATAGCCTATGCAATCATGGCAAGTATCATGGCAATTAACGCTCAACTGCAATTGAAACTTATTTTTAGAACACACCGCGTGAACCCATGCTAGGGTCTGATTCATGATTGGATGTTAGTTTTGATTCAATCACGCATAATTGGCTAAAATCGTTATGGCCCTGTTTTTGGACAGTTTGACAGTAAGCTTCAAAGCTAATTTAGTGCACATAATAATTCCCATGTATTGAGTTGGACTAGAGTAGGGAGTTTAAGGACAACCAAGTGACACTGAGACGGTAGGGGGAACACAGGTTGGGCCAATTAAATATCTACTGGAACCAATTACAGGGAAATATGACTGTTCACACTTCGTTAGTCATTAAGAGGTGTCAAAGTATCGAAACTTTAGCTATGCACGACAAGTGACGAATAAAAAATAGCTCCCGAGTCATTACGGTTATGACAGATGGCTGCATCGTTCCACTCTCAGAACTGTTTTAATGATTCTATCCATCGTGTGTTAACATGGAGACATTCCAGTGTGAAATAGAGATATTCAGAAGTTTCGGAAATCCGTCTGACCAAATCAAAAGAGGTCGTCGAGAAAGTGAGTCCAACTGAATACTGCAGAACAGATGTGGTTCGAGGCAGAAAGACCCATTCCCAACGAGGCTGCATCTCGTCGTTGCTGGCACCCTTTGGAGAAACCGGAGGTCCCATCCCAAGGGGTTACCTCAGAGTACACGAGTCCTGGTCTCAGGGGTCAGACCGTACCTGTTCCAGGTGATCTGCACCACTTCGTTCTCTATGTCCTCCGCCAGGCCCTTCTCCAGGGGCTCTGCGATCATCGTTATCTTGTTCCTGTAATTGGGAGTAACAGGTGTCAGTCATGCCCACTCCAGACGCTCAGGACAGGAGCAATCAGTTACTCCCCTACAGATATATCTTTCATTACTCCACAGATGTTTTTTTTAAAGACTTTTATTACCGTATACAATCATTTTGAAATGCACCAAAGGGCAGTTTCCAAAACTGCATGCACAGATTTCTATACAGCTCAGCAAGTATTACAAACAATATAGCTTAGAGCAGGCTATGTTGGACATTAGAGAAAGCAGCAACTACGATAGTGTTTTGATCGCTAGGTTAGTGTTGTTAGAGGGTTTAATGGACAAAATGGTGGCGGTACTCACTTCTTGTTGGGTGTTTCAGCAAAACACTTCAGCGACGACGTCTCCACCACCGTTTCACAGAAGGTCACAACGGGGTCAGCAACCTGTCGGCAAGCACAGATTTCAGAGAGGTAGCCGCTTTTCAGTTTCCCAAAGGAAACACCTATAGAACTAGGATAGTTATATTCAATATAATTAATGTTTGGGTATTATGATCGGTCGATTCAACAAGTGTCCCAATGGGATTAATCTCTTGTTTCAGGGGTGCAAACTGGTGATCACCCAAAAAGGTGACTACATTTTTTGCATAAAATAAAGAAATTGATCATTGTGTTTCTCTGTTTCAGTGACACATAAAAGCCATTCAGTGATGTTAATACCTAAATATGAAGGAGAAAACAAAAATAAAAACCAAGTTGCATCCTTTTTTTATTTAACTCAGTGTTCGAAATCCAGCTAAAATCATAGATTCAGTGGCTCTTTAAGATGACAAGCAAACCTTATCACCCAATACTTCTATAAAACAGGCTGCTTACAGTGATTGTGTTCTCCCCGCTGCCTGGAAGTGGAGCTAGCAGTTTGGACGAGCCAACGAGTGGCACGAGTGAATCAGTAGAGTTTAGCAGACAGGGCGAACGAAGTCCTGACCTGCCCTACTCTGCCTCTTATTGGCTAGTTGTCGTTGATAACTTTTATGAGACATAGACCACCCGCGGATCTACAAAATTCACATGGATGCCCGATTTGACGTGATGAGTTTGCAACCGTGTTTATGGGCTGATCAAAAAAGAAAGTATGATTTTAAATAGGGATGCACCGATACGAAAAATCTTGGCCGAAACCGAATATACTGAAACAGTTGGCCGAGAGCCGAAACCGAATACCGAATGTGGCTTTTGCTGTTTTTCATTCATTTTGCTTTAATTTTTCACCATTGCATAAATCAAACAATTAAATGTCCTTTATAAACTTTTTTGTCTTGCTTTTCAATACAAAGAATCTATTACAAATTTGATACAAAATATTTATTTAATACTGAACGTATTCTAACATTCCAGCAGACCTTATAGCAAGAATTTAAGAACAATGTACCTTTAAATAAATGAGTAAAACTGCCTTTTTACTCCTTCGGCCGAAACCGAAAATTAAGTTGTAGGCCATTTTCGGTGGCCGAATATTCGGTGCATCCCTAATTTTAAAGGTTGCAGATAGAAGGTAAATGAAACCTCAAGCTGCTGGGCTGATAGAAACCTAGGCAAAAGACAACCAAAAACATAGAAACCGACCGACCTTGATGTCAATCTCCGAATACATCTTGCGCAGGTCGTGCATTACACAGTCCAGGTACAGCTCTCCTGTCCCCAGAATGACATGTTCTCCAGACTCTTCCACCTGGTGAAGAAGGCAAACAGGATAAACATGCATGATAATGACAGAACACTTACCCACCCACTAAGACAACCAATAGAAACGTCTGCAGCTGAATGTTTAATATTCTATATACGTCCCAAATAATCGTGTCATATCCAAAGGACACCAACGCTGAATATATTTCCCTCCTGGGGATGCAAAATAAAATGGCTGTTGTTTGTACCTTTGTGGTCAGAGACGGGTAGCTCTTGTTGACCTTCCTGAGTCCGTCCAGCATCTTGGGCAGTTCCGATGGGTTAACGGGCTCAACGGCGATCTTGATCACCGATGCAGTGTTGAACTTCAGCGGCCTGAAGATCTGGGCCTACACACAAGAGGTTTCAAAAGGGCTCAAAGCAATGCTCTTTGATCTCGATCTACATGGGGTGTTTTTCCAAGAAAGTCTTTAGTCACAAACCTCTTCGTTGCCTCGGGGCTCTGTGATGGTGGCGGTCTTGACAATGGGCTGGTCACAGCCTTCGATGAGCACCCAGTTCCCAGCCGGCACTCGGTTCACCTCTATCTGGTACCTGTGGTGGGTGAAACCAGACAGCTGGTCAGACCCTGCTCTGTTTTAGGTTGACCGTTCTATATATGACCAGTCGGCCATCTACCACCCTCCTTAATGTGCCTGGAAGGACAGATCTTTTTCTCTCTGGCCATCACATTTGAAAAAACGTCCCATAATTGTTCTTACTTGTTCAAGGAATATCGCACTCACTGTGTTGATTCTGATATTTTTTTGGATATATTGCGCAGCCCTAGCGTCTACCTGGCCACAGAAATCCAGAGGCGCCCCAGGGTGCAGACCTGGGAGTCCTCCTCGTCCTCCAGGGTGTAGTTCTCCCCCAGCACCTTGACCGGCTGGCCGGCCTGGATGGTGCCGCTCAGCACACGGCCGAAGGCATGGAACTGCACGCCGTCCTCCGTGCTGTACATCTTGGTGGTGTGGCACATCAGAGGGCCCTGCGGTGGGGGGGGGGGGGGGGGGGGGGGTGGTGGAAGGTTTAGGATGTGAGCGAGAACGACTGTAAGCCGCTTAGTTTGGCGGAGAAAGTTGGAGGGCGAAGTACGACGTTCCCGCTCGTTTCTTTTAATTATGGTCCCGGGAGGTGAAAGCGGCACATGGAATCGTGCCGCACAGTACACTACGTTGTCTCGTGGCAAAGGTTAGCGGCCTCGCTTGTCTCGAGTCTCTCCTGCTCGCCCAGTTATGGATATATTTCTGCCTGTCGGCGGTTTCAGCGTCGCCCGCCCGTCTGCACACTATTAAGCCCAATCAGTGGCGTGACTCACGTCAGGGTCACACTCCAACATGGCCTCCCCCAGGTCCGAGTCCAGACTACCGGCGTAGCTGTGCTCTATCTTTGCTCTTGCGCCCTCCTGTGGCGACGGGATGTGCTGTATGCACATGTCCACCAAGCCTGGAGGGGGGGGGGGGGGGTATGCAAAACATGGAGACAATTATTTAACAGAATAATACAAGAATCATCACAAAATAATTATCATAAGAAATCGGGAAAAATAATAATACATAATTAAGTTGACCATGTAATTCAGTTCCACTTAACCATACATCACCTCTTACAGTAATAGTGGAACCTCCACCCTTTAAACTAGCAGAGGCTAAAAACAAGCATTTGCAGCTACTTTCCCTTGGTGGCGTGGCGACCCAGCGATCCAGAGGGGCTTACCCGTGAACTCTCCGAAGAAGCGGTTGCAGACCAGCCTCAGCAGGGGTCTGATGTTGAGCTTCAGCTCCTCCTTGGTGAGGTGGATGCCCAGCTCATCCAGCACCCTGGGCAGGGAGGTGTCCACGTCTCCCACCACCTGCAGCGGCACAAGAGCCAGGAAAGAACCACCACAACTGATTAGGACTTTAACCTCTGTTAAAAAAACAATACAACATATTTGGTGTATATTGTGATTTCAGAAAGATGCATACACACACACATTCATTCAAGTGTATCAATGGGCCAACATGGCCACTGTGTAGCATTGCTTGGTGTCATTAAGCTGTAATGATTCCTCAGACCGCAGAGATTCTAGTGCGCCTAACAGCAATGCAAGGGATTTGTTAGAGCAATTGTTGCTGATTTGTAACAGTTTGTTATTTGAATTTACTGTAACAGGTGCCAAAATCTTTTTATGGATTTAATGCAACTGTTATAGGTAATAGGTAATTGCAGAGACCAAACTAACAATTTCGATTCATGCAATGAATTAAGCAGCCCTTATTACTTGCAGAATATAAAAAGAATATGCACATTAGAAAAAGGTACACTATATTCAGGCTACAAGGTAGAATAGCGTGCACGTGCCCCATAAAGTGAATCTAGAAATAACATACATAATCTTTCTTTCTTATCCATCTTTCCTCCATCAACCAATCGACTGGTCGTAGAGTTAGTTGAAATTCAGTCAACCAAGAATTTTTTTGATTGACAATTGCCCAGTCCTTTCATAAGTGATATGACTTGACACACACACACACACACGCACGCACACACACGCGTCTGACCTGTGAAAGGATCTTGTAGAGGGGCTCCAGAACAAACTCCACAAAGCTACGCTGGGAGTTACTGGTTGGGGCCTTCTTGGTAAACTTCCGCCTGTAGTGGGAAATTCAAATCAAACAAAGGATGAGGCCAGAGAGATGGGGAGGGCAACGAACCAGGTGGATTTTGAACGGTTCTGAAATCCATTTGAACAAGTGACTGACGTCTTAGGGTTGAAGTAGATGTCTCCCCAGAGTCTCTTGGCAAAGTCGTTGTAGTTGACGTCACCTGCAAAACCAGAACAAAACAAGTCTTCACAAACAGTAAATATACATTTGAATTATTCAGAAGGGAGGGTTGGTGAGGGAAAAAAGACAGATTCAACGTTGAGCATTGTGAAATAGTTCTCTCACCGTAAGTGTCTGAGTAGATCTTGGCAAAGGAGCCAAGGGTGAAGCAGGTAGAGTACTGGGAGCTGGCGAAACACACATTCCCCAAGAGAGGAGAGATCACCAGGTTCTCATCCGTAGAGTATGTGCTGAGAACCAGGAACAGACAAACACAGGCAGTCAATAATGACCTAGCTCCATTTGATCTGCAAAATGTCTCACCTTCAATAACCATCTGAAGACACACACAACCTAAAACATCTAATGAACTGCACTTGGTTTTCAGCTCTTACGTTGAACTTAAAACACACTTTGTTGAGATTCCAGAGATGTAACCATTATGCAACAGACAAGTATTTTTCATTTAATTTCTTAAATAGGGACCATGGACAGCAACTGTCCCAGAATTAGCTAGAAATCGACGGTCCCTCGAGATGAAAACTTGATTAGGGAGCATTAACTGTCGGGTATCTGCTTAGCCTTAGAGACTACAATAATGTAAAACAAAAATGAAAACTGCTCAACCAGTAAATAAATTCCACGTGACCTTGAGATGTGCACAGCATATTTTTTAAACGCTCAATTCTCAAAGAGAATAGGTACCTAAGCAGGCCGTTGACCTCGTCCACGATGTGCCTCAGCTTGTAATAGGCGTCGGTGGGTGGCAGCTTGAGTTCCACAATGAGGCGGTCGATCTTGTTGATGCAGACGGTGATGGCCAGACGCTCTTGTACGGCATGCTTGATCAGACGTTCTGTGTTCAGCATCACCTTGAGAGAGGGGGGGGAGAAGTGTTAACGGTCATGCGTTTACCCACCACCGCTTACCATGCCGCTTTTCGTCAATAGGTAAAGATAGGGCGTAAAGATAGTTAGGGGGGAAATGGGACTTTCTATTTACCGGTTATATAGTCATTACTCTTAAGCAGCTTACAATACATTTTGGACACATAGACTCAATGAGTGAGTCAGGGTTTGGCCTTATGGCAGGTTGTGGACATTGGGGTTCGTCTGGGAGGCCAGCCCCTCAACCATCCGGTGGACTTACTCCCTCGGCTGCATCGATGAAGAGGACGATTCCATCCGAGATGCGGATTCCGGTCGTCACCTCATCTGAGAAGTTGACATGACCTGCGAGGGTTCGACAAATAAGTGTCAGATAAACTAATTGTACGGTTAAATCCCCTGTAAAACCACCGAGCTGCTTTAGAAGGCACTGTACCTGGCGTGTCCATGATGTTGAACAGGTAGGATTTGCCTCTGGAGTCCGGCAGCACCATAGTGACAGGGGTACTTTTGATACCAACGCCCCTCTGGGGAGAAATAAGGTGGTCATGTTAGCAATGGAAAATAAACACATTTTGTAGACCTTCATTTACAACCAGACTGACAACAGCTATGCAGGTCATTTTATTCAATATGCATGATTTAAAGTAAATACTACGCATCCTAGATTACAAATGGTACAAATTGCCATTTGACGGCAAATGCAACACTAAAAACGTATTTTTGTACGTAATTTTGTTCTGCACAAAATATTCTGACATGATAAAACAGTCAATTAGAACCATCTCAGAGCATCACAGTATTCTTCAGCTTTATTGAGTTGCAGTGCAATACTGAAACGTATGTCACTTATTGCACGTTTCAACCAAGCGTTGCAGTAAGGTTAGGTGCAATTAGGTGTGGTACGGTTCACGTTTCCAGCGCCAAAAGTGGGTGTGGACGGACCTAGCCGCGATGAGCTGTACCTATTTTCATTACTTCACCGTTGGGGTTCCTAGCGTCTGAAAGGATGCCAACAAGTTGGAGATACACACGCCGTCGTTTGATCATACTGTTGACCAGTCACTACCGGGTGACAGGTGGAAAATAAACAAACACAGTACCCGCAATGTATTTCTGGATGCAAATGCTTAGTTTATTTAAGAAAAAGCAGTCCTTCTTGGACATCCTACATTGTTTCTCTTTGTTTAATGTGTCGCATTCTTCTTTTTCATTGGGCTGCTGTGATGTCACGATGCTTACGTAGCTGCCACAACCATCACCATCCGGCTAAAACCCCCTAACTTAAGGATACTGTCGTTGGGAGAAACGCAAGCCGTAACTGAGCCGCACCTACCGGACCTCATCGTACCGGACCTAACTGCACCGCTAGGTGGAAATGTGCCATTACATGTCTCTTACCTCTTGTTCGGTGAACAGGATATCCGTGTATCGAAGCTGCAAGAAAAACCTTTATTTAGCAACCATAACACCACTTTCAAGGTCAACATAAATCAAAACTAAAACACATGATAATTTATGGGGGATAAGCAACTCACATCCACGTCGTCCCTCTTCCTGATCTCTGGGTGAGTTTGTTCGATCAGACAGTCAACAAAACAAGTCTATATGAAAACACAATGCAAGACATTCAGTTTATAAGCTCACTATAGACCGGGCTGTAGAAATATAAGCCGTTGATTAAAACAATAACAGCAATCAGCAGGTTGGGTCTGACCTTGCCATGGTGCAGATGGCCGCAGAGGGTGATATTACGAATCAGCTCTGGACTGTCCATCAGGTCAGCGAGAAATCTGTGAAACACACAATCATTGAATCCGATCTTATTGAAGAAACCAAGAAAACTGCAACGTTGAGTGAAAGCATTGTGCCGACAACATGTGTTTTTGTGCAGTACTGTTTAATTGAGAGAGCAAGGGTTTTGACTCCTTACTCCATGTCATAAACAGTCTGTGGTAGCTCCTGTTCCATCAGAGTGAACTGCTTATTCTTCACAGGTTTGATGATGGGCTCTGAAAGAAGCAGATAGAGCCAAGCGTTACATAATCCATTCAGTGAGACTGTCATAAGGGTCATTGTGTCAATGGTAATGTGGATCATTCACAATGAATACAAATATTTTATATATTATCTTCCTCTTGTTCCTTCATTGTAGCACTTGACCTTGTCCAATTAATTGTTTGATTAATTGTTGTTTCTGAATTTCTGGGTTGTAACTTGATGTTTGAATGCACTTATTTTAAGGAATTTGGGGTAAAAGTGTTAGCTAGCTAGTGCTTTTTATTGTGTAACAAACCCGTGAGAGGTTGGGTATCTTCCTCCTGGACGATGGTCTCCACCTCTGGCCCATAGACTTCTTCCGCTGTAGGATAATACTTTTTATCCTCGTGCAGGACCACCTCCATCCCAGGAACGTCATCTTCAGCATCAGCCGGCTCATCTTCGTCTTCATCATCATCGGGCTGCATTGGAATCGGACGACATAAGTACTTCAAGAATCCTTGCAGTAGTGTCAACATACAAACCGATATAGCAGCAAAATAAACATTGATACCACATAACCGTAGCACAGGAAAACATTCATATAAATTAATATACCCTGTGCATATTCATTGCAAACAAACATCAGCAATCACTTTAAAACAACAATGTCAGCATAACACACCTCATCCACATCCCTGTCGTCTGCCTCAATATCATCGTCATCATCAGAATCCAGCTCCGGACCGATATAGTTACCAAACTCGTCGTATAGATCCGCCTCCATCCTTTAAAGCCGATCAGAGAGATGTGCTCTATCGTATGAATACTCAGGGAAATCGACATCATTAAATTTAATTGACAATGGCTTATGGACAAAGTGCAACGTTGAGAAGGTCAAGAAACCACTAATTCATGTTATGAACAAGCTATCAATCTAGCTGTGAAGAATTGTGTAGCAATGTTAATCTAAGAAGTTTACGATATTATCTTTGAGCACTGTATCTAAAGACAATTCCCATATGATTGCATTAGCACGCTGACTAGCATGCATGCTAACAAGCGTTACGATGAATGAGTTCTCAAGCAACGTTTCAGCTGCGTTGCTACGTCGAGGAAGTAAGAACACTACAAGCAATAAGGCTCTTACTTAAATAGAGAAAACGCGCAGCAGAAAACTCACCTTAATCTTTTCAATTGCTCTAATACAACTTAAATTCGGAAAAGGGACGACTATTTATTTACAATATTTAGACTATCTGCCGAATACCGCCATGCGGATGAAAACCTTTCCGTTTGTTTTTCTTCTGCTACTTTGTTAAGGATTAAGGAAAGCGGCTACTGCCCTCTACCGTTTGGGAAGATCCAGGAAAGACAAGATAAACTGTGTTGGTCCTCAAACAATGTCATGAATAAATACATGAATAGTTATTTATAGTGATCACTTGCTCATTCATTGAGTCATTAGATCTGTATCATTGCCACTGAATAGCATAAACTGAAGTGTGGCTATTCATATTTTCTAATTATGTGCTGGAAATATTTTATTATGATACAATATTTATTATAAATTAATGTAGTATATTATTATGATTGATGAGAAAGGCTATATCCCACTTGGTAGTATGCAAAGGCTAAGTTACCCTAAATGTATGGTGTTTATAAGGGCTGTATTTTCGTATTATTTGATAAACAATAATCGAATTAATGGAAATAAGAGAAAGGAATTTCATAAATTCTTAAAGACATTTATTTTCTGTCAAAATACATAAAAAAACATGCATATATAGCTATAAATCTATATATTTACATAAAGATATTTTTATATATGTATCTATTTATCTAGATAGATAGATCGATCGATAGATGGATAGTTGGGCTCTATAGAGTGGCGAAGTCACGCCCCTTCCGGTAGGGCTCATGGGACCTATGAGATCGAAAAATATGAATGGGTGTCAATGGAGAGAAAATAATTATTTTCTGGTCCCGGTCTTTATATGCCCTGGATTACACATATGTTGTTTGTGGATTTAAAGGATAATTTTTCATGCAAAGAGTTCGACCGTTTATTGTGCAATTGTTCAGATAAAGGCTGTAGAGAAAACACAACGAGAAAGACTACACGGCTCGTATGTGACGTCACGCTCCCTGCGACTGGCGTGGAGAAGACCGACAATCTTCCCATCGGCATAACTGAAACTCTGCACGTGCCCCGATTTATAATGGTTTTCACCTCTTTCGATGCTTTTATCCTCCCCTTGGAAAAAGCGGTGAAGTGGGGCAGAGAGATCGCCATCTCTGTGCCGAGTTCCAAGGGCGGGTGTGGTGACGTATATCATGCGTCGAGAGCAGCGAAGAGCTGTAGTTCACAAAGCGGCCTCACATAAAACCTAAAATTATCAAACTTCTTCACGAACATTTTTAGTTTTCTTTGCATGAAAAATTATCCTTTAAATCCAAAAACAACATATGTGTAATCCAGGGCATATAAAGACCGGGACCAGAAAATAATTATTTTCTCTCCATTGACACCCATTCATATTTTTCGATCTCATAGGTCCCATGAGCCCTACCGGAAGGGGCGTGACTTCGCCACTCTATAGGCCTACAGTAAGGCTAAGCCCCCCCTACCAAAATCCCTGTGTAACGACTCTTGGTTGTGTTGTTCATATTATGGTGTGATTGCATCAGTCTTACAGCTGTTTAGATTGATATAAACTATGTGTACGAGAGGGGTTTTTCTTGCATACCCCGGTAAAAACCTGATAGAAGCAGAGACGCTCGAACCAGCATTTGGGTGTGCCCCGGCGATAATTTCCATAAGGACCAAAGCAATGGACGTAAATGAAGTGATTGGCCGCTTAGCTGCAAAACACAACAGGAATATCGTTCTAATCATGCTTGCATTGTTGAACATTGTTGCATTGTAAAACGCAACATATGATAACGAGGATTTCAATTATCTTGCCTATTTTTCTCTAGTAGAATTAGTTGTTGTTTGTTGTGTTAAAATGCATTAGCACCTGATATAAACAATCCAGCCCCCGTGGCTCCCGCAATCCATTTATATAGTTATCATTTTCTGTCATAATAATCTCCTAATAAAAACAGACAAAATGTTAGTTGATGGCTTTATTCCTGCTGGTTTTAAGTTTCATATAGTAGGCCTATATAAACATCTTTATTACACAGACAAATACACATCCAATATATATACCTATTCATTCAAATAAAAATATTTTATGGGTCTGATTATTTATAGTGTGATAGTATTTTTTGCAGACGCTTCAGTATCCCCTGTGGTTCTACAGAAATAACACTGGATGGCGACACATAATCAAATTTTCTATTAGGTGGAAGTTTACTATCTAAAAAAAACCCGTTATAGTAAGGAAGGAACATCCAACCATTATTATAATAGGCTATAATATAGTAACAAAAAAAGAATAAAATACAGACAGACATAATTATTAACTCTGTTTCAGATTATTTTAGAGCGGCCTCGGAACCAAAAGGTGAGCAGAAGTAACAATGAAAAACAAAATATAAACCATTTCCAATGGGCACATATGATATTATACCTGATGTTTTTTTTAAATTATATATATATATATATATATATATATATATATATATATATATATATATAGGCTGTTTGGTCTGTGTGTGTTCAGTGTCTGTTTGCGTGTTCTGTGTGTGTGTGTGGTCGTATGTATTCTGTGTATGCATGTATTCAGTGTGTGTGTGTGTGTGTGTGTGTTCTGTGAGTGTGTCTACTGTGTGGGTGTGCCGTATGCGTTTGTGTTCTGTGTGTGTTTTCTGAGTGTGCGTGTGGTCTGCGTTGTACATTAACCCCTTAAAAAAATACACATCCTATTATGTGTTTGTGCAATGCCTTCCCCCTCCCCTTCCTCCTCTATTCCGCCATGATCTTCCTCAGCCGCTGCACCACCTCCTCCGCCCCGGCCCAGGGCACCGTGACCGCCCTGAACTCCCCGGGCATGGCCTCGTGCATCTCCGTGATCAACCGGTGCATGGGGAAATCCCGCCGTGGGAACGCCACGTCCCTGGGCCCGAGGACCGTCGCCGGGCAGAAGTCGTTGGCGCCGTCCCCCACGTAGAACACTCTCTCGTAGGGACGCCCGCGCTCCTTGGCCCGGCGGGTCACGTACTCCCGGAGCACGGCCTGCTTGCACATGTTCTCGGGGCAGCGCTGGCAGTCGTGGGAGTGGAAGGGCCGCATGACCAGCCGGCCGTCCTTGTTGAAGTTCGCGGGGTTGGTGAAGATCCGGTGGAAGAGTGGCCGGGCCCCCGTGCGCCGGAGCCACGCCTCCACGAAAAAGGTGTTGGCGTCGGACAGCAGCACCACCTCAAAGTCCTGCGGGGGGCGCGTGCGCAAGAACTGGAGCAGGGTGAGCATGCCCGGTGTGGCGGGAAGCTTCTCCATCACCGCCCGGATCTGGCTCTCCGTCACGCCCTGCTCTGCCAGGTAGGCCAGCACGCGCTGCATGTACTGGTTGTAGTGGCCCGGCTGATAGGTGTCCTTCAGCCAGTCAGGGAGCACCTGATTGGGCGCTGCCTGCACCACCATGTCATCGCTGGTCTCGTCCACGATGGTCTCGTCGAAGTCAAAGAAGATTAGGAAGCGCTTATCGGAGGAGATCTGGGGCAGGTTGGAGGCTGCCATGTTATCCGCGGTGTGTCGGAGGCGCGTGGGCTCCTCTTGACCTGGGGGAGGGTTTGGAACATAACAGCAGTTGAAGACGGAGTCGCCCATGGTGCCGCCGCAGTGCTACCTGCTGCTGAGGGGTGCTACCTGCTGCTGAGGGGTGCTGAGGGGAACAGAAAAACACTCCTGTCCCTCTGTATGTGGAACATCCCACAAGGGCAGAGTATGGGGAGGGGTCGGTCAGTGCACCACAGGGAGGAGGAAAAAAACGGAGGAACGGAAACCACATGATGATTTTGAAGAAGAGAACCACCAGTAAAAAGAAATCCAAGTTCGGGTTAGCAATTGAGAGGAATGGAATATCCCAAATCTTCAGAAAGCAGAAGAGAATCAAAAGGGGTCGTCTATGAAAATTGAACCACTGCAATATTAATCAGTGAGTTAATATTACATGCAAGTGATCGGTTATTTGAACATACGCTAGCTCAAATGTCAAGAGAAACCAATGAAGACATTAAAATGACAAGCGATAGTAGCCTACCAGTCAAAACAGTTTTTTTCAAGTAGATTTCGTTGGCCCAGAGTCCGAGTCCACTGGCTTCAGCTGAAAAAAAGATCATTCCATTTTAAATGTCAAAATCACAGACTAATAAACAACGAGAGATATTGCATATTAGACTCCAATTGATGATAAAGTGTTTTCCTGCTAAAATGAAAAGTAAACGAAAGATGTATAAGCGATATATTTAAAAAGACGCACCGGAGGATACTCGGTATTGTCCAAACCTCGTCCCTATATCGCGTACGAGCCCGTTCTCTTTCTTGATCTGCGAACGGCGCTCTGCTGGTGTGCCTTTATGTGAAGTCAAAAAACACAGGCACGCGTGTGACGTAGACGGCACTTGAAGGAATCATTTGAACCCTCCCCAACTACAGATGAAACAAAAGCAATTCATCTGGAAGCATCTCATGGGTGCTGGGTCACTTATTTCCCCGCGAATAAAACGCCAAACGAGGGTGCATGACCGTTGACTAGATCATTGACAATTGATCTAGGACTTAAGATTCTTGGGTTCTCCTTAGGGTTCCCAACCCGTTTGTCAAGGTGACACACGCTGTATTCTTGAGGCGATGATAGTGCCTCATTTCAACCTACATAGCCTACGTTTGACAATGCTTTAAAATTATTTTTTTGAAAGACTGCTGTGTGTCATATTGCGTAAATTGCTCCAAACATATCCTGCAAGTTAATGTGCATTTTCATAACCTTTCCCTACAACTTCATCAACGCATTATTGTTGATGAATATATACATAGGCTATGTATAAAAAAAGATAATGATTATTGGCTCCTGAAAGCAATTTGTCTACATCAATTGGAAATCAAACTGCGCGTTGAAACGTAGACAATCACATCTGGAACATGCGCCACGTAATCGCTATAACAAGTCGTGCAATATGCAACATTAATCAACGCCAACGCAGACAGCGCGCTATACGATGGTCATTAATGGACTTTCCAATCAGTGGAACTCTGCGCCCTACAGCACGAGTACCTCTCCTTATCGGCGTGGTCAGACATCTGCGACTCCTCCCTCGGCCCCTCGCCTGGTAGGTTTAATAACTTGCAGCGATGCTCACGATTTTGGAAGCCAAACGGGAATGGTTGCACAGACCTACCATCTCTTTACTCCTCCGCCGACGAAGAGAGCCCGCCTGTACCTGACCGCCCACGATGTGAGTCACACGTTTACTCATCCATAAATCGACGCCTCGGCTCTCTCCAAACCCCTGCAAAGATAACAGCCACTACAGAGGTATTGTGTGAAATGGTCCAGGATCCATCCACAGCGAGTGTGCTGAATTATAAAATGTAACATCGAGACGAGAAGAATAAATTACATTCTCCTACTTTGCATATAGGCCTACCGAAGGGCTACTGCTTTTTGAGAGACATTTGAATATTTTAAAGTGTATGGACGGCTTTATGAACATTTTTGAATGTTCATAAAGTTTGGTCTGGCAGCATATTTTTGCCAAGACAGACAGTATACAGTGTTGCTCTAAAGGTTTAGGCCAGTTCTGTGCTATGGACTACGTGTTACAGCCAAAATGAGTTATTGTTGGTTGAAAAGTAACAAATGAAGGGCAGGGAGGGTGGCCAAAAAGGACCACGGCGGCCTCACAATGCAACACAGAACATAAGGTGGCTTAACACTATGGAATAGCTGAGAGCAGAAGAACTTTGTTTTAAGAGCAAAAAACTTAATATATGCATGTTTGGAAAACATTTTGTAAACATGGAAAACTTCCAATTTGCTTGCCTACCTTCAGCCAACATTTTGTATATCTTCTACCGTAGCCCTATTTTCATGTTAATGTTCACGGCAAACCTACTGGAGCATATTTGACGATACAAAAAATACATAAATGAGTGCTAATTGTGGCTACTTGTTTTACTTTTCAAAGTTAGCAGTCAGTTACATGAACATTATCAAAAAAGGCCCAACATTTCCACATATTCTCAACCTCCGGAAACATACAAAAAGACAAACCGGGACATTGTAAAGCTGCACATTTTGTACCAGATACAATAATAAAATACGCAATGCTACATTAAGTGGTTAAAAATACAAGGGAAAAATGTATATTGATTTTTTAAAAACATCTTTGAAGAATATACAATGTTATTTTTTTTAACTACCGTAGTCAAGAAATTTAGAAGAAAGTGCATTCTATATGAAAAAGAAGAGGAGGAGAATCACACAGCACACAGAAAGAACAGACTGTAAGAACTGAAGTAAAAATAATGCATTTCAGATGTTGTTCAGAAGAGCTTGTGTGAAAATAACGGGTAAATGTGTGTTACACTTTTAGAAGAAGGGGTCCAGATCAGATAATGTCATTATGAAATTACAACAAAACAAGGACAAGGAGGAACTTGAAATAATTAGTAAATAAGTCATTGTGTGCTATGGTCGCTTCCACATCACCATCACTCAGACTCTCCTCCTCTTCCCTTACTCAACATCGTCCAGCCACCGAATAACCTGCTCCTATACAGACACAATCTCACTCTCAACCAGCCGCTCCTATAGACAGTCTGCTCTCATCAACCCGCTTCTATACGGACACAATGTTACCCTCATCCAACCACTCCTATACACAATCTTACACTCATTCACCCGCTCCCATACAGACACAATCTTTCTCGTATCCGCAATGCATGGTCTCCCTCGCCCTCTCCTTCCCCGGTGCCTATAGCCCACACATAAGTAAAGTGCAGAGAAAACACACAACTGAAGCATTAAAATAAAAAAATATCCATACTGAACAATAAAGCAAAAACAGTACAACTTGGGGGGAGGAGGATGACCCCCTAGATGTGGCGGGATAGTTGTGGGTCTCTTGAAAGGTAATGCAGACTACCGTGGTTCAGTTTAATCTCTAAATAAGACGAAACAGAATCACTGTGCTAGACCTAAATGTACTGCTCTACATCGCCGGCCATGGTGAATATAAAAGTACTGGAAAAGCAGCTTTTGGTATGGGAGCCACAGATTATGTCCAGACACAACCAATAGCACGACACATGCACACAGACAGACCGGACAAACAAGAGGGCCAAGGCTCAACAGCCTTTTTTTAAGTACTTATCAAATAACAGTGCGGCATGGGGCGAGAGGTTGAAAAGTTTCATCAATAAAGCAACACAACTACTCTGTCCATATACTCTGCCCTTCCCCTCCCCTTTGAACATTCACACAGTCAAAGAAAACATGAGGATTTAAAACACCATTTCTCATTTGATGCAACAGTGCTTGTCTATACATGGAGGTGAATTTTGAGAATACAGAAAGGCTACCACTACCCTCCAAGGTTTTCCAAAGGAACATCCTTTCAAACTAAACACAAACGTTCTATTTAAAACTGCTATTACTCCAAGTAGAAAACATTCACTGTGGTAAGACCTGCCGCTTTGTCTATGTGCGTCAAAGTATGTCTGTTTTTTTCAAAAGAGAAGAAAGAATGATCGGGGAGAAACGGAAAGAAAAAAATCCACCAGAAAGGAAATTCAGATGATCCGAAAACTCCAAATGGGAAAAATGTATCCGTGACTTTCAAGCACGGCCAATTAAGAGATGCAAAGTCCATGTGTCGTGAATTGTATGAAACTGACCCGTATTATTCGGACAGAGGCTAGGAAGGAAAGGGGAAGAGAAGGGAAAAATAAAGAAAGGAGGAGAGAAAAAGAGGGAGAGCACAGAGAAATCATGGTGGGGTCAAATGCCAGGCCCTTCACAGTGGTAGTATGTTGATAGGCAACTGTTTTCCAAAATTATTAGTTGATCAACAGTACTAAAAATCAGAGGTTAAATGGATCAAACTAATTACAAAAAAAGATCACCGGCCATACATAGTGTTTCTTTCTATGATTCTAAACGTGATTATGTGTGAAGTTGTTAAAGCGAAGCCCAACCTTTGTTCGTTTCACTACCTGTCAGACTCGAGTGTCCAATCACAATCACGTACTAAACCGCCAGTCTGAATGGAAACCTAACCACAACATGTAGCACTGGAATGGAAAGCACCATTTTACCATCAGAAACCAATCAGCCATTATCAGATCTTGTATACATCCAAGCTTCTTAGAAAACCTCTCCAAACATCCCACTGTGACCTACAAGGTCAACTGCGGTTGACTTTATGAAGCACCAGAGAGGGCTGAAGTAAGTCAAACATTCATCATACATAACCTGGCCCAAGGGCGCTAGCTTGCACTTAAAAGAAAATTAAAAATTAAAAAAAATATATAGAAAAGCCCAGGCCAGTGTGCAATCATCAACCAAATTGACATCTAGAGATGTATGGTTGTTTGTGTGGATCAGAGGTGGGTCCACTAAACCAGGTTAATACTTTTTCTGAAATTTCACAGAAACACATGTTAAACATGATGAAAGAGCGACAGACATAGAAAAGATTCTCCACCAACATGAACTACTGCGCACCGCCAATATGATCTGAAGGGGTAGAAGGAAAACACAACAAGATTGTAAATTAGTCAGTGGATCCTAGTTTCTCAGTAAACACCGCTTGTCTAACGTGTGTACTGAGAGTTAATCAGTCCAAGGCTCTCACACACACAAACACACACACACACACACACAAACACACTCACACACACACACACACACACACACACACGTCCTGTCCTTATCAGTTTTGACCCCTTGCGCAGTACAACAGCTGGGAGGTCTGGGTGCCTCAGTGGTGGGGCGCACCCGGGCCTTTGTCTGGGGGGGGCATGTGGTGTAGGTACCCGCTGTCCTCCAGGCCACAGTGGTTGAGGGGCTCACTCTTAAAGAGTGCTGGGGGAGGCGGGAGGTGGGAGGCGGGGGGCACCGCCACATGGTGGTGGTGCTGGTGGTGCTGCTGCTGTACAGAGGCGGGCGGGGGCGGTGGCAGTGTGTGCTGAGGCGTGCCTGGGTGCTGCTGATGGCCGGCGACTTGGTGCGGATGATGGTTGGCGGGCGTGACGTGGAGCTGCAGGTGGGAAAAGGTGTGACTCCCGGGGGCCCGGGGGGCCAGAGCTCCATCCGAGGGGCTCAGGGAGACCATGGAGGCCGAGGGGGAGGGGTTGGCGGCGGCGGGGGTCGAGGGCTGGGGCCCCAGGGGGCCCGGGTTAGGGCCGGAGGCGGGGTGGGGGTTGGAGAAGATCCGGAGAGGCAGGGACTGGCTGCCGCTCTGCAGGACCACGGGGCTGGTGACCCGGAAACACTTCTCCTTGTGGGCCTTGAGCATGTTGGAGAAGCGGAAGCGCTGGCCGCACACGTCGCAGGGGTAGGGCTTCTCGCCCGTGTGGGTGCGGCGGTGGCGCTTCATGTTGGGCCGGCTGGTGAAGCTCTTGCCGCAGATCTCGCAGATGAAAGGCTTCTCTCCTGCCGGGACAGAGGACAAATCGAAAAGACACAGGGATAAACTAAAATGAAACAAATGCATATCAAGAAACAGGAGTGCTGTATAGCACCACTGATTTCCCTCATCTGTTCCATTCTGATTACAAGGTCCTGATTCGATTGCTGGATTTACAGTAAACTCAGTAAACTAAATGCTGTGGATTGTATAAGGAACCCATTCTACTGGTGCATAATTGTACAATTATTAAGAAATAGTTCCATATAGAATGGACCCCAAGGCAGTTACAAGAATGTAGCTTTTAATTAAGATGACCAATGCACTAGCACAACACAATATATATTGCAATTTGAAGAACCAAAAGCTGGCCACACGAGAGTAACTGAGTTAAAGCTTCAAGCATCCTCAGGAAACGGTACAGTATATGTACATATTTTCCACGGGGTCCACGCTACGCAACACCTGCCAATCGTGACACAACCCAGAGTTGCATCGCTCCCCGCCCACTACAAAAAGTGTAGAAATGGAAAGTTAACTTATTTGGGTTTCTTTTTCAAGGCTCTGGCTAAAAATGCTAAGCCAGCCAAGTGTCTGAATTGAGAACCTCCACAGTCCATCCACCCAAACGGTACGAAACTGTTGCGATTCTCACTACGTAGAGTGGAGACGAGCAGGAGAACAACAGCCGTCTAGTGGAATGCCACTCTCATTAGCCTCTCTCTATGGAGCTATTCAGAATGTCCGCTGCAGCCCACGCAGACATTGATTTCAAGGCTGCCGAACAACTCTCCAAGTATCCGTTCCTGGGCTGCGTCGACTCGAATGTGTGAAAGTACTCCAACAGCGAACATCGCATGGTGACAGGGAATATGGCAGACCCATGGAGAGGTTTTGTGCACATTTACAAGGTTTTAAAAAGGTTCAGTTTCAGTTGTTGGCGAACGGTCTGCTGCTTGGCAGGGTTCATGGCCGTGTTGCATCACAGTGAATAGCTCCGTGTGTCTGCTTCACATGCGGGAAATAGGGTTGCCGCGGTATAGTATTATCGGTGTTAATGGTGTTGAGGCCAACACCGAGTGTGAGGCCAACACCGATTACTCGGTGTTGCACACCGATTACTCGGTGTTGCACACCGGTAACAGTTATTTTTTAATTTATTTTTCCCGTAATGAAAAAAATATTCAGTACAAATTGATAATATAATTATAGTCAAGATTATTATTTTTTTTATAATAGATAGATAGCTACCTAATAAACCGTTGGAACAGCAAGACAGGTAACCATAGCAACGCCGGTAAACAAACCCCGCGAAGCCCGATCCCTACGAGAGCTCCCCGCGCTACGGCCATCCGGAGGCGCACAGAGCTTTTGGCCGTGATATTATACTTAAGCAATAGATCACGCCAGGCTGTGGTATGTGCTCATTATACCACTGTTAAGGGGCGTTGTCCGGCCCCGACGCGCAGCGGAGTCATCCCCCAAAATGACTCCACACACACACACTAGTAAAAATACGGTTGTATTCTTTGACACTTTCCACTTCAAGGCGCGGAGTGATACTTTCACAAAATGATTGGGCGTCATAGCAGTTATGTATACGCTCATTATACAACAGTTAGGAACCAATCAGATCGCTGGATTCAGGCCCCCCGTTGTATAAATAAAATTATATTATACTATTATATAGAATGTTATAAGACGCTGTCACCGAGAATTGGCGCGCTGCCAGACGCTGACACAGAGTGTTAGAGGAGAATTGACGGAGAAGATAGCGGTTGACCTAGTTTCAAAGTTTATACAGTTTATACCAGTGTTGACACGAGTGTATAAGTCTGTGTGAAAATGTCCACACCACGGCAACCCTAGCGTGAACCTCTTCAAAAAGTGACAGTGGACATCGCAAGGTGATGGTCAACATCAGCCCAATGGAGATGTTTTATGCGCTAACAAGACTATACAGTTTAAAGGTTTAGTTTCAGTAAGCAGCAAAAGGCATACTGCTTGGCAAGGATCATGGCGTGTATTACAGGGCATAGCTGGGTGTGTCCCGGCTTCTAAATTGGGAGGGGAACGGGTAATTGTACCTTCTGAATATCACACAAATAGAACCGTCTGGGGGCGTTGGAAAGCAGTGTGTCCACCCACTGCTGAACTTGAATTTGGAGACATGTTTGCCATTTGCCTCGCACTGCGCCCTGAGTTTAGTAGTCTTGGAAATAGCAATAGGAGCATGTGTCTAGGTACTCATTATAAGCCTCAATCCATGCGAGGTTCCCCTGTGATTTCTCTCTCTCCCTCTCATTACAAGAGGCGTGGCAGATTCTCAATGTCCCTACTATTGCACTGGGCACTTTGTGGACCTCCCATTTATATGCTCTTTTAGAATACACAAATTGTACTTGTCAACAAAGTTTATACAGCAGCATAAGTACATTTTATAATGTAAGTGCATGTTTTAGGATCTCGTTAACTTTTACAATCTATACCCAAAGCACCATGTTTCAGATTTGATGCCATGTTTGAACTGTTACAATATCCTAAAAGCTATGTGTTGAGTTCTTTGGTCAAATGGAAAGGTTTCAAAAGACCCAAGTTCAAGATCTACTGATGATGACTGATGCTGTTATACTATACTGTCATACTGTCAGGCAGTGGTTCTGAACCTTTTTGTGGCAAAGGTATTGCTAGACAGTATAAACTGTAGAGAGCACACTGGTATAAATATGCCCTATGATATGAATTTCAGCCAAACCAAGAGTAAATCGATTGAAGGGGAGAAAATGCGGCTTTTACCACTGAACTGTTTAGAGTTTACCTGAGACATGGTCAGACAAAGTGTGCAATTCAATCCAGGGTTCTCCCAAAAGAATGTTATAGTGGCACTGTGTAACATGTTACACCATCTACAGTTTCAAAAATAATAGGATTGTCGCGTTGTTCAGTTGACGTTGCCGTACTCCTTAAATGGTTAAACACTATTTAAAAAAGCGGGAAAAAAAGTACAATATAACGAGTGAGTACTGTCTGCACAGGAAGTCAGCAGCTTTTGGATCCACTCTGCTTGGTCTAAGTCCTCAACAGCAGAGCTTTAATGAAAAACTGGACACAAACCAGAAGGACATGCAACCTGTTTGGTAATAGAATGGAGCGTAGAGGAAAGAGGAAACCAACACGTCGGAAGGTTTGGGTCTTAAACTGTGCTTAATTTAAAGAGTGGCAATGGACGCGTGCAAAGGTTTTGAGCAGTGATCTCTTCGGAACCAAAAAGCCAAATTCCATCACATTGCCCTGCAGCACTCACACTTTTTTGGCAGAGTCCATTACCTGATTACTAGCCTTTTATAATTAGTAGGTAGTATGTTTGATTTATTATACCCATGTTTAAACCTTTACATGCAGTTGTCCTTATCTGAAGTCAAGCCTACAAGCAATAGCCTTTTCAGCACCTTCCTGTTTCATCCCGTTATATATACCATATCTGATTATTTTCAAGGAGGGGAATGAAATATGCATATAAACAAATGACTAGCGTAATATTCCATCCTCCGGGTGGGGTGCCACTAAAGTGATATTTGACTAGGTCTGAGCCCCACAAATAAATATTCAAATATTTGGGTTCAGACCTAGTCATTTGTTTATGTGCATATTTCATAATCATTCCCCTCCTTGAAAATAAATAATCAGATATGGTGTATGTATAATATATATAACGGGATGAAACAGGAAGCCTTGTTTGGCCTCCAGAAAGAGAAACAGAAAGCCTTGTTTGGCCTCCAGAAAGAGAGGCCAAGCAAGTATACAATGTTCATTTTGTGAGGATGGGGGTTTGACTCAGTCAATGTGCAATTGCTGTGTAATGTTTTACTTTCATTTGAAAAGTTCTTATAGTTTGTTATTGTTTGTTTCCAACACATTTCATAGTACTGGTGTGCCTTAAAGCGAGGATAGCCTTGTCATAAAACTTCCGGGCTGAAAACCACTGCCATGAAGTTTACGGTCTAGTCCTTTAATATACTAATACATGTTGGTCTTGCTTACCTGTGTGAGTCTTCATGTGCTCATCAAAGTACTGCTTCATGTTGAAGTCCTTGCCGCACCACTGGCACATGAACTGCTTGTGTCCGATGTGGATGCTCATGTGGGACCGCAGCTGGTACTTGTACTGGAACCGCTCGTCACAGTTCTGCAGCAATATGCAAACAGAGGCGTTCACACGGCATGCATGTACATACACACGTGCGGACCATTTGCCTGCTCATAGAGACAGAACAATACACACACAAATCGCACACGACTTCTTTGATACCTTAGAATACTGTTGAAGTAAGGTGTCAAGTAAAAAAATGATTAGAAACCTTTCTTAATGATGATTCGTCTATTGACTAGTGCTTTGATTGGCTAGAAAAATACACAAATCACCTTCAATGCAAACAGGTCGATGTGTGGCCGATTTTATCTACTGATATAAATCGGTATTAGCGTATACGTTTGCCAAAATGAAAACGAGAGGGTGTTGATTCATTAACGTAATCACCTCTTTATAAATCCTCTAAACAGAGCGCTTCTGCGTAAACACTCAACACTATCAGTTTGATACCATGTTCTGTGTGAAGGTTAGTAGTTCCTCCCCATACAGGTAATTGTTTCCTTTAATTCTTGGTTTTAATATGACGTTGCTGTGGCAGAGAGAGAATGAATGTCTAGAACAGATATTTTGCTGGAACTAGAGAAGAAATCCTGCCTTTACACAAACTAAACTGTTTAATGCAAACTTAAACCAAAACATTTAATAAAGTATAATTTATACAATCACACGTTTTTGAAAATAACCTATTAAAAACATACAGCACAGCCTAACCAAACAACCATGTAATCTATGTTCATGTGGTCGACCAAAAGAAGGCCTTGGGTAAACGCAACACTCCCCCCAGTGGGCACATTCTGCCTTTGAAATGAGAGCAAAAGGACAAGAGAGCATTCAGTTAAAGAAGGCAATGAAAACATGAGCGATGCCCGTTCCATTGACACTGTTTGAAAAAGCTCAAGAGTTGACTGGCAGACCGCCGATATTAGGGCTTGTTCATTTAAAAACATACAGGAAAAAGAGTGTGAGGTACAGATATTTGCACTTGCTAAAAAAAAATTAACCACTGATGTGAATGTGAATACATGGTGGTGTGTTCCCCGCCAAAGACGCCAGTAGAGAGGAGCAGCCTATTTAGGGAAAAGCTGTGAACCTCCCACCACAACTGAGACACTTCTAGGCAGAATCTTTCTTTTTGAGGAGTGCTGATTCATAGAAGTGGCAAACATGCGTAATTGTCGTCGATTATGTCCTATACTAAGTAAGAACTATTTAAGCAAAAATGTAATCAAAAAACACAAAATATTTTAACACCAAAAAAAAGATACAGAGGATTCTATGAGCAAGTCAGAAATGTATCTAATTCAAACCATTAAGCGAATTACCGTCAAGCAACAGAGCATCAGATGCACGTCTTTTAACTCTAATGCAGAATGGTTCCCCATGGTGCACTTGCCATCATTTTGTGAGACTGAGCTGTCCACTTAATTAATTGTCAATTAACAAGGCTTTGTACTGAGGACCACAAATGGAACAAGAGGTTTGCAGTTTTGTGGCATGAAGAAAGGATTAGGTTTCAAGAAAAGCTTGCATTAATGCTGCTGCCATAAATAAAATGATGTATTAAACCATCCCGGCTGTCCCATTATTGTTCGGGTTGTTGATGTGGTTAAGGCGAAGCTGAGGTTGCTTACCACAACCAAAGTACTAGGGGTGCAACGGATCACAAAACTCACGGTTCGGATCGTGTCACTGTTTTTGAGTCACGGGTCGGATCATTTTCGGATCAACAACAAAAAAGATAATAATCCTGCTTCCTTTAAGCGTAGTAAATATTTAAAAAAAAAATGCTTGTGTCCACATAAAATAAAAACTTATAAAAAATAATTTTGACAAAATAAAGTGCAATCTGAGGCATCATTTCTTATTTTTTTTTAACATGGATACTAAATAAAAAACAAAACAAACTAAGACCAAAGGGAGCACAGAGAACCGGGTGAAAAAACTACAACCAAACATTAACAGCCCATTTCCGGTTCCCGTTTCAATGGGATTTACGAAACTCCAAATAACACAAGACAGAAACTGTATTCCGCTACGATACTTGATTAGGGACATCAACGAACACCACTTACCACTCGGTAAGTTGCACATTTCTGAAAACGAACGTTTTAAGGTTGTTTTAAGGACAGGTTTGAGAATGGCCAAAGCCAGCCATTCTGAAGCAGGCAGGGGCGAATCGAAATGAGCCAAATACCTGAGACAGGACCAATAGTCAACATTTCGGTGTGTCAATCTCTATATTTCATCCTAGACAAACCAGAAAGGGGGCTCAATGTGCTAAATACCGTAATTGTCCTTTAAATATGCGTTGATCACACGAACGCACAACTTTTTTTCTTCTTTTATTTTTTAATCAGCCGATCCGCGGATCACTTGCGTCCCGAACCGTGAGGGTTGATCCGTTGCACCACTACAAAGTACAGAATGCTGCATAACTCTGAAGACTTTTGCTTTAGTGGTGTTTAACGGGTCAAAGGGAAGAGGACGAATAGGCTACGGGTCTTACAGTGAGGAACCTTTATAATGGAACTATATTGCATAACGTATCATCTTCAATTATAAGAAGAAAAAACATTGCAAACACAGGGGCCGCGGCCAACCGAGATGTGATAAAAGGTATCAATCAGGTCAACCACATTTTTTGCTCATTTAACTAACAGGACTCGTTTGTCCAAAAAAATTCGAGCTCCAAGTCCGTTTTTTCTCCCTTGCAAAAACATCAGGCTTAAGTGGTGTTTGAAACACCTAAAACATCATCTGTGATCAGCGAGAATCATTGAAACCACAGGAATAATGCTTGCAGCCATACATCTGTAAAACTCACCTCACAACGAAACGGCTTTTCTCCGGAGTGCTGGAGGGAGTGGACCTTTAATGACATGCTACGCTTGAACGACTTCCCACATGTTTCACATGTGAAAGGCATGTCCTTAGTATGTGCTGAAAAACAAACAAGAAAGATGGTGACGGGAGGAAGGAGTAAAAGAGTGATAAGTCTTTCCGTAACAGGTGGAGATGGTGTGAAGCTGATTAACCACTTATGACGTTATATGTTTGACAAATGAAGGAGTATGTCGCAATGCTCGATAATTGTTTTCTACAGCATGTAGAGTTCATGATAGTATGTATTCTCTCTCTCTCTATCAGTGTTTACTCACCAACCATGTGCTTTCGTACATGTGCCATGGTGTAGAACTTCTTCTCGCAGATCTCACAGGAGAACTTTTTCTCTGCGTAGCCGTGCACGATTTTGATGTGCTCATGCAGAGACCACAGCTTCTTGAATGACTTATTGCAGGATACACACTGGGGAAGAAAACGTTTAATAAACCTTGAGCGAACTTTACAGTCTAAAAATGGTTCATTCAGCCCAAGCCAGTTACACACTGCATGCAAACAGTTATTTTCTTATACTCTAGCGCCCCCTGCTGGTAAGGTTTTCTGATTCACTTTGAATCACAATAAGATATGTGATTGAGATTAAAAATAATTATGATTATATGGGCTTGCATCCATTTGTGTGTGGAAAGAGTGAAGTTGAAAGGATGCCTTGATAAGGTTACAAAAATAATACGCATTTTGGATTTAGGTAATAATGTTGGCCTTTTTCCTCCTAATAAAACTGTACCCATTCAATAATGGGGTTGAAATTTGGACTCAGATACAATGTTATGTTTACACCAATTCATTCGCGCACGCACCCGCACACGCACACACACACACACACCTAGAAAGGTGGTTGGTTACATCCATTTAGTCAATAAAACATCTCAACATTACATTACAAATAAAGTGTCAATTGAAATGTAAATTGATATTTGAGCTATGCTCACCTGGATGTTCTTCTCACAGTCCGTCTGCTGGTGCAAGGCCAGCTCACTCTCCAGGATGAACTTCTTGCCACACTTGTCGCAGATCTGCATGCGCCTATGAGTGACGTTCATATGCTTCTCCAGGTACCAGCGGGTATTGAACACGCGGGGGCACTTCTCGCACGCCAGCATCTCTTTCTCCTCGCCGTCCCCCTTCACCATCACAGCCGAGGTCGAGTCGGCGCCCGCGTGGGCAGAGCGGCCCGGCCTGTGCTTCTTCTTCTTCTTCGGGGAGTCCAACAGCTTCTGCCTCCCCCTGGTCGTCATGCCGGTGGCTGTCAAGGCAGTGCGGAGGCTCTTCCTCCGGGGCTGGCTGGCGGCGTCGAGGCCCCCGGCCCCTAATCGGACCCTCTTCCCTCTCGTTGGGATCTCAAGCTCTTCTTCTACGTCATCATTATCATCGTCATAATCCTCTTCACTTGGACTCTGTTCTTCTTCTTCTGCCTCCTCCTCCTCCTCCTCCTCCTCTTCTTCTTCCTCCTCCTCTTCTTCTTCTTCCTCCTCCTCTTCCTCATCTTCATCACTCCCTCCTCTCTCCGAACCGTCCTTCTTGGAGACGTGCAGCGTCTGATTGTTCAGGTTGACCTCCACGATGATTTGCTCACGCTTGAAGCTCCCCGCCTCGCCGTTCTCCTCCTCGCCCTCCTCGCCCTCCTCCGAGTCCTCTGGCGTGCCCCCACCTCCAGCCTCAGGGCTGTGGTCGGCTGCCCCCTGCTGCTCTCTTCCCTCTCTATAAAGCTGCTGCTGTTGCAGGTGGTGGTGCTGGGGGGACGCGATGTGGTGGACGGGCAGCTGTCCGAGGGCTTGTTCCCCTGTGGTCGTCTTCACCGTTGCCATCTTGTTGTCTACAAGGACGGAGTACGGCTTGCCGCCTGCCTCGCGTTTGTACAGCTTGCTAGTCAGGTCCAGATCTGAGGCGGGGGAGTGGAAGTAGGACTGGGACACCTGAGCCCTGCGCCCCTCCTCCTGGGACATGCCTCCGAGGGTGGGGACAGACAACTCTTCCTTGAGACTCTGGCAGGAGGTCATACAGAGAGAGAGAGAGAGAGGGCAGAGAAGGTGGGAGCAACCGGGTGTAAAGTGTTTGGTACTCTGGCGCGCTCTACAAGGAGGGGCAGGGGGAAGCACAGCAGTCCCCCACCCCTCCCGCTAGCGAAGAGATGGAACGGAAGTTGAGGGCTGTTCAACCCGACTCAAACAGGGCGTCCAGGTCGTTGGAGGCAAGAAACACTGTTGGAACGACATAGAATCTGTTCCAGGTTTTCTTCGATTGGCCTAACAATCGGAGGGCAAAGTCCAAGTCAATCATCTCCAAAGCATCACAATATTTGAAGGAAGGCTTTTCTAGGCAAGTTGCTCTTAAACAGTTTATTATTCCTTAATAAATCCTGTCTGCATGTATATCCAGCTGTATGTATAGGCTTAATAAACTTCCGAACCACTTGTTGTCATTCATGAACCATTCGGGATTTGCATTCTATGAAATAAAAAGACAAAATGAGAGAACCAGGTTAGTACTGTGTTTTTCTGTTCCATAAGCATCTCCAAACTGAAACTTCACTTGCAATATTGCATCCATAGTGCCACACTGAAAATTAAAGTGTTAATAAACCAACAACTTAAATTTGACTTTGAAATGGAAACTAACTATCATAAAATGTAATGCATATTTATTGCATAGACAATCTTGGGACTGGAGCAGCTAAGGTCATAACAGTGTTTCCCATACATAGACCATTGTGTGGCGCGGCGCCACAGAATCAACATCGAGCGCCACGAATTGATTCTGTCTTTTTTTTTTGTCTTTTTTTTTTTTAATAACGCGATTTGGAAATCTAAAAATCGTTCCGTTCCCCCCCCCCGCACCACCACACATTGGTCCTTGGTCTGTGGGAAACGCTGCATAACATTATTTACTATATAGCATTAGCAACACCATGAAAGTTTCATGCAGTCATCTAAACCTGAAGGATTTCAATCAGTGGTCGGCGGTGACACCCACTCAGGGTGTGGTACAAGACTTAAAGCAACCAAAAAACGTTTCCTTTCTCAAACAAAATGCACATCATCCCCTCTTGAATGGTTATTTTGTACGACCCAACTTGAAATGATTATTTTGTGATTTTATTGCGGCAATAAAGTGTATAACCGGATTTATTACGGTTATACACTTTAATTGTATGAACCGACATTAATTTGCAAAATATATTTGTTACACCTTCTGCATTTGCATTACTAGGTGAAACTAAAGAACAACAGCCAAGTGTGAAATTTGGAACCTCATGGAAATTAATGCTGTTCCTCGAGCAAGTAAGGCTACATAGAAATAAGTAGTAAAGTCAAGTTTGGTTATTGACAATTACCTTGTCTTAAAAATTTAATAATAATCTATATTTGGACTTAAACCGTAACTCCACCTAACTGAAGTAATTATAATTCATCAGTGTCCTATTAATAATGCTTTAATAAAAAAAACGACTTTTAGAGGATATCTGTATACTACGCCTTTTACACCACTTTGTTACAACTCTTACAGTTGCAGCAGCAGCCCCACACCTGTCTTCCTGTACATGTTGACTCTTATCCTTTCTCAGAATAGGGCAGCAGCTCTCAGAGGTGTTTAGAAGACCACAGAGGGAGGGCCAATTTCACACGACCAAAAAAAACTCTGCAACATCGCGTTTGAACTCAATAGATCATTGTTTGTGGAAAGCCGAACAACAAACAAAATAACAATGCATTGCAAATCCTACAGCTCTCACCACCTGATTCCAAGATGCTGCCAAGCCAAATCCTTTAACGTATGTTAACACTGATCAATACAATATTACTTTAATGTCAGGACAATAACTAATCCTGGCACATACATTATTAATTAATCCCATTATTATTTAAAGCCACCACTCTTACAGGCATGACTGGATCTTGCCTATAATCAACTTTAAAATTACACATTTGTGTGTGCAATCACTAAGACCAATACATGTGATTGCCATGGTGTGACTCATTTCAGAGTTTCACTTATAGTGAAATGGCGAAGCGAAGCCCTTTGATGTGGGAAGTGGGAGCAGTATCAGTGGTTATTTGCATCACCTCTTGCGATCAGTTTTGCTAGCTGAATATCAAACTAAAGCAAAGTAAGAGTTCCTATGCAAAGGTTCTATGCATAGGTTGAAAGTTGTTTACACAAAATCGTGGAAAAACAGTAGTTGCATTTAAGTATATTTGTACAAAAATACTAGTTTCTTTAAAAGCTAGGATGTTGTTTTTTTTAAGTAGTGAACAAATTAAGCGCCTTCACCCTTAATGGCAAAGCATTACTCCTTTACATGTCGAGGCCTACGCTGAATCTTTGTCTCAACTTTTAATGAGCTTTCAAACTCACAGCCTTGATCGAAATGAGAGGGTTCACATTCCTCACTCCTGCTGAACTCATAAGAACTTAAACAAGTGTGTGGAGCCCCATACCCTTTCTCTGTGGGAGCTTGTCTAGCAAGTCTCCTGTGAGGTCAAAGGCTTGAACCTGTGATTTTAGTGTTTGATGAGTAGGATGCCCCAGCCTTCAATATAAAGTGACATTTATTTGATAAAAACAGTATAAACAAAAAGGTCTCGTAAAATATACACTGATTCATTATAGATTGAGGGATCTTCTCATTAATCAATCAAAAACAATAAGCTTGCGCTCTCGTTTTACCTAATATAACACTGCCAATTTACAAAGAAACAAAGATACATTTAAATAAGTGACTGCAAATCTAATGCTATTACGACTAGTAATTCTAATTTGAGTAATTACTTCAAGCTGTCAATTAAATAAAATAGAAACACAAAAGACGTGTGCCTCATTGCGTATGGCTTGATTCATAGTATGTTAAAAAAACGAAATGGCTGAAATAAAAAGTTCCAAAATTGTAGAAGGAGTCATGCCCACATTGGGCAGGCCTGACCAACTAGTTAGCTTTCCCAATACACAGTAACTGGGACGCACAAGAAAAGCTAACATGGTTAGCTTGAAATGCAACAATTAAATTGAAATTATATAAGGTTACATGGCGTGAAATATAATGTAATCCTACACCAAACAAGCTTACGATCAGTGTAAACTGAATTATATAATTCATGAACAGCTAAACGACTAACTTTTTAACCCCAAACCTCAGAGATTATAGCTAGCTTGCCTAGCATGTAGCAGATAATAACGTTAGGAAATGTAGCAAACTTTCCAGCCGTATCTTAACTGAGACGCGTTTCTGAATTAATGATAGATATAGGGGACGTAGATATCCAGCCACCACAAAATACAAACAATATGTATTTATAAGGGGAACATCGTGTCGTGCAATGTAAAGAAAACGCGTTCCTGAGAAGAAAAACAGACCGTGCTTTGCTGACAAACCCATTGAACTGGACAATGTCAGAAAGTCAACCCTGACATGGCTCATGCATAATTTACAATAAAGCTAATCAAACTAATGCAATTTACATACCCACGGCTTTCGCTTGCATCATTTCTGATTGTCACGTGTAAATATCCGAAATAACTTGTAAACAGGTTTGTGTCCATTTTCTGCTTTACCTTCGTCGCGAGCGCCCTCCTTCTTGCATGCATGCAATCAGAGTTGCACAGATTCAGTGTAACGCACGAGCCTTTCCGTTCGGCATAAAGTGCATTGACAATGCTACTTCTATTAGTTTACAAGGCACTTATACTGTATTCTACATAAATACACTCGTACCTGCGATTCTCTAGACCGCTGTAAAGCCATCGCTACGTGGCCCAGGTCTCGCGCGTACCAACGTCCCGCGCACATCGCAAGCATTCACAGGACAGGCCGCTGAGTGGGCGCGCACACGGTGTCTACATCACATCCCGGGTTTAATGGTTTCGTCTCTACACCAGACAGCGCACGATGCGCGTGCTCGGTATTACAATTTGTCAGGCTACAATAACCTAATTTCCCCTACATGAACATTAACAATGTGTTCTCTAAAAACACCTATTTCCCTACAAGGGTTCATATATATGCAGAAACGGGTATATTTTTCTTAAAGTAATATTATTTAGGAGATTGACTTTAAATCACTGAGATGCTACATTTCAAGTTGCATCGGAAATTGTCTGAAGGAGACCACGATAAGTCTCATGGAATTGGCCTCATTCTAAAATAAATGTTCAAAAGAGAAAATATCTTACTAGATCAATGAGGAAAACAGCAGTAAACAAAACGAATTATGTTAATGTACTGGGTGATTGTCAACCCTCCAACCATTAAGAGTTTACGGTCAGTCAGTATAGCTCGGCCTACCTCAAATACATAGCATACGTCCTTGAGAAGTAGAAAGATAACATTATTTTATTTCTCTAGGCTATTTTGGAATGCAAAGCTTAAATAACCAGACACAATGACAACGAACGCAAAGAACACTCTGCCTGACTTGATTCTTTCCACCTGATGGTCTTGGTCATGGGAATATCATTTCCAGCAAGTGACGATGGACAAGGAAATCAAAAAAAAGTGTTAATACACAGGTGAGCCAGTTAGATCCATACAATCCAGACAGTAAGATAAACGGTATATTCCATTTAATGTTGGTTCCGAGTTGAACTCTTGACCAAAATTAACATTTTCTCTTTCCATCTTAAATCATATGCAGTGCATTGAAAGTAAACGGCACATAAACAAATCTTGAAAAAGAGAAGCAACTGGATTGCCCACTAAGCTTGACTGATTAAGTAGTATGTATATAGCCTTACATGAAGAAATCAAATAAAACCATTTCTACACGTACACTTACATTGCCACTCATTGATACCCATACTCTATTCCCCATCCCATCTTCAACATCCCCTCACTCTCCCCTAGAGCAGTACCCAGTCCATTGCAGATGGGAGAGTGATGGAAGGTGGGGGTCGGTGTGACGTTTCTTTAATTCCCTAGAGACCATTTCCACGGCCCACCATATGGCCGTGAGGGCGACTTTGGAGAGTGCTCATCACTGGGGAAGCTGGAGCAGTGTGCCCTGGCCAGCGGGAAGGTAGGTGATGTTCCGGGAGCGGGACAGCAGAAGGGCGATATCCTCGGCCGCCTCCAACTTACGCAGCTCCACCAGTCCGTCTCCGGCCTCCTGCAGGGAGTTGGCGATGAGCAGAGCTGCTTGGGAGTCGCCCTCCGCCGAGATGATGGCAGCCTGCTTCTGCTGCTCTGCCTGGACACGGAAACACGAAAGAGATTGAGTTGAGTTATTGGAATCGGCCGCGACCTCCTCATACAATGCGACATTTTTTGAGTGCCGATATTTATCGAGATTCTGATCAAATATTATGATTTGTGTGTGTGACGGTTTGTGTAGTTTAACGTATGGTTTTCATGTCAGGAATCGGGTTCTACAGGTGACGTCCAACATAGTTTTTCATATGAAATGTGGATGAACAGAACATGGATTCAAATCAGCTATAGGCGAAAACACTATACTGTCCTCTGTACGACGGTACATATGTTTCAATTAAGATTACATCTTTTTTGACACACAAACTTTTTAACAGGGGTGCAAACTGTTGATGGCCCAAAAAGGTGACTTTTTGCCAGAAAATAAAGTATAGCAATGCACGTCGCCCAGGCCACTTCCTAAGATTCATGCTACATTTTTCTAAATAAACTGTTTAAGTCACACAAAAGCCTGTCGGTGAAATTCTGCCCTACTATATGAAGCGGTGCTAACAATAAGAAAAACTCAGTAGAATCTATTGGAATTATGTGAACGTTGCCCTCTTCTGGGAACACATGTGGCGTTCTGCTCGTGTCACAACCCAGGGGCACCTGCGGCGCGGCGCGTGTACAATTTTGGAGCACTGGCTAAACGGCCGCCTTTTTAAGGACGCTACGTCATAGAACGCCGACAAGCACTGTTCCAATGTTGAGGACGCTCGAAATTCGTGCCATTTTCACGTCCTTTGTTTCTGAGAATTCCGAGATTTTTCAAGGATGCATCGCTGGATCCTAGACGAGACAAAACTACCCACAATCCTCTGCGTTCACACGCTGCACGGAATATAAAAAATGGCAGAGGGAAAGCAGTGCATGTTCAAATGCAAGTGAAGTTATATTAAAGTTTTCAGAAATATTTTGTGCCCTATTGGTTTTTATAGATTCATCATGTTAATGCAAATAATCAGGCTTAAAGACCTGTGCCACTTTTCAAACGTTTTTGCAACTTAATGATACGTTGCTATATTTTGCATGGACGTAGCTGGTGTTAAAGACCACTGTCATCAATGTCAATTTACTAGCTCACAAGATTACATTATTTATGTATACCTATTTATGTTTGCGTTTAATCTTTTTTTTTTTTAGGGTCAGCCCAGCAAACGGAGGCTTTTGTGCACCTTAGGGTGGCGCACAAACATGTTGTCAAATAAATGCACCACCGATCATTTGCAATGTTTGTAATTTGTAATGAACGTATATAATTGTATTTTATATAATATACTTGTGTGTTCAAAGCACTGGTAGATTGTAGGTATATATGAATGAATGAAATCAGTTAAATAATATATCCAAATAAATACATGTTAATCACTTTGTCTTTTTCCCCCTGCATAATAGTAATCAACCATACTGTAAATGTGATGCATGAATTAAGTTCTCAGACAATTTCACTTAGTTTTATAAAATTTTAATGGATTTTTTTTTTTATAAAGACGATTAGATCAACCGCAACAAAGCTTTTGTGACTTCCTCAAAGCGGCTCCATGCGAAGGAGACATGACCGCATTCATAACAGACAAAAGTCAAATAAATATCGATCAGCTTGATTGCTGCCATGTTTTATCATAAGAGCACATGTGGTTACAAGCGGAAACACAGTATTAAAAAGCGGAAGCGCTTCCACACTAGCAAGTCGTCAAATGTTAGGAAGCACTCGAGCTAGCACTCTAGTCTCATCTCCATAGGACGCGACTAGCAAGACGCGTCCTAGCAAGGCTGCAGCCTTCACATTGGGAAACGGCCTCTGTCTGGGCAGCGTTTAACTGGGACGACCGGGAGAAGGTGGAGCTTTTTAGACACTTTTAGTATAAAGCTACGGTGCGGGTGGATGGTGAAGCTCCCTCTAAGCAGTGATCCATATTATGTCAGTATCTGAGTGAGGGTTAGGCTTCCCGGACACCTACGGAATCCCCCCAATAATTATAATTATTTATTTATTTATTTTACTCCGATAGCATGTTGAGCAACTCATTTTTCCAAACAAAAATGCCAATATTCCCAAATGAATTTAACATAAGGTTGATTACCTTGCAGCCAACAGGACTGGACCCTCGTAGTACACATTAGTTTATTTTTCTCAATTTGATTGAAGCTCTAAGTTACTTATATGATTTCTCAGGTTTATGTTACTCTATTATGTCTGCTTTATGTTACTCTATTATGTCTGCTTTATGTTGATCTATTATATTAAAATAATTGTAAGTTATGTGCTAGGAGAAGCGATGTCCCAATACCACACTTTCCCTTCCGATACCGTAGCTTTGGCTATCTGCCGATACCGATATCACTCCGATACTTTGCTTTACTCTTGAACAAATATTAATAAAATATAACCGCAAGCGTTGATTAATGGGGTCTGAGCAAAATGAAAAGTCAAGAACATACTAATGGAAGATATATAAATATGACATAAAATTATGAAGGAAAGATGTTGAAGATATTTCCCTTAGTGCCATACTGTGCCTCGGCTTTCAGTTTAGTGGGCTGCAGAGCAATGGCCGAATGTCATGTTCAGCTCGTTCATAATGCTCTAATCGGGTTTCGAACTCACAACCTAAGGTTCACCAGTACATTGCATTATCCCGTCGAGCAACTGACATTCCTGAACTGTATGAAGCCTCATTCACATGTTGGAAATGTCTATGGATAAGCACACAACTTCCAAAAAACTCCAAGCACACGTTTTAAGTGAATTAAGGGCTTTCTTAAATTAGTACAGATCAGAAAATGTGCACTGTTAATGGTGTCCACCTAATGATAGATGTATGGTAGTTATACAACAAAATGGTCATATAGGAAAAATGGGCTGGGACTGGGGACGTTAGGCTTTTCTATGAAATTGTGGGAAAAGTAATTTTTTTTTAGAGTAGAACACCGGATGAAAAAGATGCATCTGTTTTTAGAGATTAATATGATGAACGAATTTTGAGTCCAGGTCAATCTGGTAAGTAGAAATAAGGCTGGTTCATATTTTTTATAAATAGCGCCACCTTTGGGTGCAGTACCACAATTTGGGTTTAGGGGTAGTGGGGGGTATTAGTATCCACCTAATGATAGTCGCATGTTTTTTTATACAATAACCAAATGGACATAAAAAAAACGGGCTAACCGATCCAACTAAATGAGAAAGATTCTGTTTGATAACTTTTGTGAGGCTTGGTCTACAGATTTTATATGACGATTTGGGTGAATTTTGGTGAAACAGCGGTCCGTGGCTACGGAGGATTGCATTTCTCCATAGGCTGCGAAGTCCTCATGTTCGATATGAACGACATTTATCCAGAGTGGGCCAAGTGCGCAAAAATAGCCTGTGTGATCCCTGTCTCCAGTGTTTAGTGTGCTTTGACCGGCAGTTGGTCTGCTTATAGGTCGGAATGAACCAGGAACCGATTCTTGACAAGCTGGGTACTTTATTCTTACACAAAACCGGAATGGTTCGTTTCTTCTCTAGACAGACACACACACACACACACACACTACTGCTCGCTCTTCCACTCACTCGCTGACATCACTCACATACACACGGCCATTCTCGCGCGCACACATACACTACTCGTAACACTATGCCTCGTTATTGCGAATCAGACGTTCATGTTTATTCCCATCAATTTGAAAGTTAGGCTATAAAACATGTTGCATTCTATACGGCCTGATTATGTCATTATTTAAGCTACAAAGCCTAATAAGAAGTGATAATAGGATATTTGACCGGCATATCATCAAAATGTCCGGAAAACCTAGGCAGGTCACTTTGACTGGCCGTTTTTTTTCTAGCGGGAACGCTGGTTAGTGCTACCAGACTACTCAAATGACAATTATTTATTTGACATCAATATTTTAAAATACGTAAGCCTAAACCACCAACACTAGTTGATGATTTTTGAGTTTTGAGTTGGTCCTTTTTTCTTCAATTCTTCATCTCATTTTGTAATGCCGTTGAATAAAATGGGGGACATGAACGCAATATATCGCAGAATCGAAATACTATTGAATCGTCACATTATTGCCAATTCCCACCCCTAATATTGCCCAAAGTGCCAAACATACCTTTTCCACCACAAAACGAGCCCTCTCAGCCTCCTGTTGGGCCACCTGCTTCATCTCAACAGCTTCTGTGAACTCCTTGCCGAAGGTCAAATGCGTCTGGAGAGATGGAATCAAAATAAAATGTTTTGTGTGATGACAAATGCAAACACTGGAGAAAGCACATTGATTTTAATACCAATCAATTTCGCACCAGTGATACATCGTCCAAGATGAGGCCAAAGGTGTTGGCCCTTTCCGTCAGGTCCTCGCTGACCTGCCGAGACACCAGCTCTCTCTGTGTGATCAGCTCGCCGGCATCGAACCGAGCCTACAAGGAGGAGCCCCAAATGAGGTAAGATGAGTGGATGAGGTTTGGGAAAGAAAACAAAAGGGCACACACATCTTAAATTTTGCAGAGATACCCACCACTACACTCTTAAGGACCTCTGTTGTAATAGAGGGCAACACCCTCTCATCGTAGTCCTCCCCGATGCTGGTGAAGATTCTTGGGAGCTGGCTGGTAACCGGCCTGAACAGGATACGCAGTGTGATGTTGACGTTCTGCAAATCTGTGGTAGAGGAGATAGAACATCGGGTAAATATGAATGACGGGACACGAACAACCCATTTCATCCATGTCAATGGTTCACCTAGATCCACTTGCTTTTAAACTACCAAACAGTGTAACTAACTACCTATGTTAAATACTATGAACAAAAATAGGATTCACAGGAAACAAGAGCATATGTGTGAGAATCGTGACCACAGAGAAAAAAAATAGCCCAAATGGGGTTTACAGCATACCTTTGCTACCAGTGATGACGGGGACGTTGCGGGGTCGTGAACGGCAGTCAAAGATGATCGGCTTCTGGACCCATGGGATGAGGAAGTGGGTTCCCTCCCCAACTACTGTCTCTTGTACTCCTCTAAACCTGTCAAATATCACTGCCTGATGCCCAGCATCAACTGCAGTAGGGAAGAGCATGTCCGTTTTACAAATATGCACCCTAGGGGTGAAGCAAAATATTGATACAGCGATATATCATCCCTCATCTTCGTATGATACAAGAATGGATACGCTGGCGACAAATATTGATATTTTAATTAATATAATAAGGCGCTTTACACAGATATCTCTGCTCCCAGCGTCGCTACTTCATTGCTCCTCTAGGTTTTTTATGTCCCTTTTATAAAGAGACTTCTTATCTTTTATACAAATTTGTATTCATAGTAGTTCTGTCAAACTGAAAAACTAGTTGTTTTTGGAACATGAATAAAAGATAGTAATGCAGCACTTAACCTTTGCACGATAATTTTGTATTGTATACTATAGTTAGACATATCGTGATAGGATTATCTTGCAATATATTATCGTTTGGTGAGGTACCCTCTGATTCCGACCCCACAACCACACACAAATCAAAACAACATTTCGATTCGTAATCAATATTACTTACCATTGAAAAGAGCAGAGTTCATAACACCTCCTCCGACGGCGAGGGCCAGGCCCAACTTCCCAATAGATTCAAACAATTTTGCCATTGCAGCTTTTGGTGGACAATGAATCAAACAAATTGAAAAAAAAAAATTAACGTTACAGTACCAGAAGGAACATTTAAATGACCTCAGTGGTGAATCCTGAAAGCAAGCTGTAAGTAACGCGACCACATTTATTTGATACCTAGGAGCAGTTGTTTAAACAATGCAGTGTCGCAGCTTGGGGCTGAAGGCTTACTTTATAATGTAATGGCTACTTGTCATCTATGCTAGTTAGCTTAGCCAGTTAACAATAATGATTAACTATGTTACGATTCAGTTGTCGAACAGTTACCTCTGAGGGAATCAAAATTCTTAACCCTGCCTGCAGTCTAATTTACATCATTGATCTATCAATCTCTTCGCTAATATGTTTCAAGGGTCAAAAAATGAGCATGTGTGTAAATTATGCCCATGATACCGACGTACATAGTACCCTGTTTAGTAACCTATCAAAATTGTGTACAAGCCTCAATTTGTTATCATCTTAACATGACGGAATATAAGACGAATGGATTCAATAACACGAAGTGGAACAATTTAACTCACCTTGTTATGTCAGTTATGTCTATGACCTCCACTAAAGACACACCGCAGAAAGCGTGAAAGAATGATCGGTCAGCGCATGCGCATCTGCACTGAACAACGTCTGCAATGATTGGATAGAATTGTATATGTTCTGTGTCGTTACCATTGCTGTCATCCATTGGTTGACGTTGAGAAAACCAATTCTAATAGGAAGCGTTTTGCGAGTTTAACCAAATATATTCCTATAGCTCTGGATTAACTGACTATTATCAATATCCACATCAATATCAAAACACGAATATGTGTGAACTTCTATGAAACAGTCTAATTTGAATATGATATAATCTACAATCCTTCTCACAAGGAGAGTAGGACGATCATTTATTACTCCACATTGCCCTCATCCATAGAACATTGCACCATTATAATTGTGCGCACTTCTTTTCACTTTTTCCAGATTGACGCAATCTAGACAACGGCCTCGGCACACGCTCGCATGCAGAGCTTTACCCATCCGCCCCCAAGAAAAAAAACACATTGCTTTTTAGTTTCACTTTCTTCCATTTTGGAGTAGCCTAACAACAGTTTTGAGAGCATGGTCTGAAAGGTAAGGCAACTGGCAACTACCTTAATCCCTATAGGTAAATTAAGCAAAATGTAGCGATAATAAGGTATGCATACAATGAGTAGCCTAAGTGAGTAGGCTATATTAGAGAGTTCATTGACAAAGACCGATCGAAGTTACCCCCGTTTCTCCACAATATTTTTAGCAGCAGTTTCCTCACCTGTGTCGTTAAACACGGAATATATTCAAATATTATTCCTTAACCCTAACATAAACTTGTTTATTTAATAAAGGTGTCAATGATTTCCTCCGGAATCTATCCACTGATACATATTTGCAATGCATTTTGGCTTTTGTCCACTAGATGGCAGACTTGGACAGGACGGTAAGAGTGAGCGGTCTGCCAACGATGATTGAGGATGACAGGTTGTCAGACAAGCTACTTATCTTGTTTCTGAGAAAAAAGAATGGGGGCGGAGAAATCATTTCTGTCGCGATTGTTGAAGACCCCCGTGGCTCAGCCCTGATCACCTTTGAAGACAGTAGAGGTAAGTAAGTTCAGGGTGTGTATCTAAACACATTACAAACAAAAACATGCATATTATTAGTTGTAACCTTCTGCCATTTAATGCAGAAAATATACTGTTCTGTTTTATTTTTAACATATTTTAGTCTAAATGTGAGTGTAAATTAAATTAAATAAACTTCCATAAATAGGCAAAATAGATTCTGTCTCATATTAAATACAGGTAAGATAAGATCTCCTTCTGGTAATCTTACTCACACAGTCGCCCGGAGAGTTATCCAACATGGTCAACACGTTTTAAAAATGGATGGCATGCAGTATGAACTGACCTTAACTCCACATTGTGAGCAACTGAAACCTGATATGGTATGTATTATCTGAATATGTTCAGAAAGAAGAGAGTACATGCATTAGAAATAGATTCAATTTAATTGTGTCCTCTCTTTTTCCACCATAGGTCATCTTGAGTATGTCGGTAACTATTGACTGTAACCAGCTTCCGTTGAGACAAATAGCCATGAAAGTCCTTCTTGAGAAGTACCCTGACATTAAGTTCAAATATTCTACCAAGAAATTGTGTGAAATCACAGGGCCCTACTCTCAGGTACAAGCAGCTTTGGCACAATTGCTTGAACTTCCCAGACACCAAAAATCGGAGGACACATCGAGCAGAGTTGATCAGGCATACTCTTGTCGCCTTGATATGCACGCAATTAAAAAATCTCCTCTGCCAGAGTCTTTAATCAATAAACCACATAATAGTAGTGTATGCACAGAGCGAACCTATAGGGATCATGCTGCTGTTGACTACCCATCCACCCGACCTGGAAAACAGAAATCAACAACTGGTCCGTTTTGGGAAGAGATGGACAAGACCGAGACTGGGGCCATGCAGCTTTCAAATGATCCTAAAATGTTGGATGAAGATCTCTCCCTAGTGATGGATTCAGAAATGTTTCAGTGTCTGCAGATGCATCGTGGAAAGGATTATCAGCAGATACTCAGTCGGAATGGCGTGGACGTTTTGGATGTAACTTCTGAGGATGTGACCACGTTGTTCCTGCGGTGTGAAACACAGTTAGGGGAGGTTGATGGTGGGCTGCAGCGGCTTAGGTCGGCAAATAGCCAAATGAGTCAGCTTTACCAAGACATGGCGCCTATGATCTATCGTGTTCCCCTGCTTAAAAGCACCCTTCCAAACGGCGAAGTCCTGCAGAGGATAAAGGATGAGATAGGAGGAACACACCCTAAGCTTCTTCTGAATGAGGATGACCAAAACATCTACCTCATCGGGAGCTATAGTGACACATCTGAGGCCAAGGAAGTTATAAGGGACTACAATGAAGCCAGGGGAGTGTCTGACCAGATGGGTGGTCTTCTAAGAGCTACTTCCCTTGACTTCAACTCAGCATATCCATATGAGGGTCCACCTGTTGTTCACCAACCGATACCTGGTTCTCTGTGTTGTAAGACGGATACAATGCTGGTGCCTGACAAGGATGAGAACAGAGCTGAGGGAGCAACAAAATATAAACCAGCAGCCCAGTTTAAGTACACAGAGCCAGGTTTATTAGTGTCTCAGCCAGCAGATTTAACTGGAGCAGGGTTAAGACTATCCCCTGCTATGCTTGGTCCCCAGTTAGTCCCGGATGTTCTTTCATGCACTGCAAGGTTGACTGACAAAGGTCTGTCAAGGCAGAACACTGGAGAGGACGTCCTATCTGAGAATGGAATCAGACCCTCACAGAGTTCAACATTAGGGGACTATGAACAGAAGTTTTCAAATTCTCCCCAAATCCAAACTCTGATCAGTCCATCAGGAAGTGTGACCCGCCCAGCTCTTGGGGCTGGGCTCGGCTTTAACTATGAAAGTAGCTCCTCTGAGATATCAGCTCCCAAGGTCCAAACGGACAGGCGATCGGATGATGAAGAGCCCCAAGGTCGTGCAAAATATAGAGTCAGGGAGCGAACAGATAGTTTCAGTGACCTCAAAGTCAAGGCCAGGTTGGAAATATATCGTGAACAAATAACGGTTCCCTATATTATGTGGAAGTACATAAAAGAGGTATATCAGCCTCGATTTATAGAAGTTACCATGGCAATAAAGGTAGAAGAGCAGCACACAGATGCTAGGGATGCTACTACAGTCTTCTTGACATCTCTTGACCCTTCCAGTGTGAGAGCTTGTCAGAAAGATTTACAGAACATTGTTGCCAAGGTTACTGCTGATTTCTCTCAGTTTGATCTGAGTTGGACAGAGTTGGGTATCTCCGACCCAGGAGATGAAATTCTACCTGTACTCTTTAATGAAGTGAAGAGTAGATTCAAGAAGGTTTCCATATCCACATCAAATAGGCTCATATCTATTCTCGGTCCAGAACACTTGTGTTCTCAGATTGCTAGTGCTCTGAGGAAAGAATTTTCTGTACATCAGTTCAGATACCTGGACAACAAAAGTGCTTCTCGAGGGAAGCCTCTACTCTAGCTTCTTCTTCAAAGGCCATCTCTACAAATATAAGCAGCAATTCCTCAGAGGACAAACAGGAAACAAATGCACAGTCTACGTTACTCCATAATGAAGAAGTCATGAATTGGTCAAAAAACAGCAGTAGACAGGAGTCTTTCCCTTGCTCTAACTCTGTCCAGTCTACACTTTCCTTTGTTTTGACTTTTTCCTAAAGTAAGAACAATTACAGCGTGTGTCACATTTTGCATTGTCATCTTTTTATTGTTATTTTTAATGGAGCTTTTACTGTCTTTTATCATTCTGTATGTGGCTTATTGAAGGATTGAAGGAAGCTATACGTTTGTAAGTGTCTTCTTAAAGATGGTCAATTCTTAGGGCCTCGCAATTGTTCCTGTTGAGTTCATTTATTTCTCTATCTCTTATTGGTATTTCAAGCATTTTAATTTAAAAGTAAATGTTGCTTTATTTGTATCTAAGAATGTTTGAATCTTCTACTTTCAATCATTTTATAATCCTTGTTTTCATCTACTGAATGGAGAATTGTGCAATAGAATTATTCAACATCTTTTCTCTGTTCTCTTTTATCTAAAGTTCTCTTGTATTAGTTTGAATTTGTTGTTCTTTTTTAAGCACACAAAAGTAAAAGAATAAAGAAAGAATATAATTTCATGTCACTTTTTGTTATGCTTTTTTATTAGTCCTGGAAAACATGTAAGGCATATGGTAACATGACACACTGAAGCATTACAAGCTCTAGGGACCGTGTGGAAAACATAGCACCACACAGTTTACCCAGAGTGAAGCACAGAAGCAGCATCAATTCAAAGGGTTTAAAAAACAAAGTGTAGACAAGAAGAGATTTTATTTATTTTGCAACCGGGAAACCAACACTTCGGAGCTCTGAGAGTAGCCGGGCAGATCTGCTTTAGAAGCCAGTTGGAAAGGGAGCAATGGGGTACGCCGTGTGCACTATAACTGCTATTGACTGAACTGTAAGAACAGACTTATTTAAGGATCATTACAAAATTTTGTTTTTTTTTACTGAATCATTCCAAGAGATAGAGGGAGGTTGATGCAGATCGTGTATGCGCTTTAGGCTCTGACACTGCCGAAGTGGAGGGTGACATGATATGGGTAGGAATGAATGGGGACTAGTGGTTCAACTGTTGTTGTTAAGATTGAATAGTACTTTCCAATGCATCGCTCCCCCTTACAATACTTAACTTTTATGAAACCAATAATGAGCTACACAAACACACAAAGCCATATCATGTGGCCTCGATCTAGTATGTGTAGCCTAACACTTAACATGGAAAGCCCAGGCATTTACTCCCCTCTTGTGTTTCTGCAATGATGTGGTGATGGTTTCATTACAGAGACTTCCAGTGACTGCTAAGCCACTGATGTGGTAAATCCTTTTGAGGGAAGGGTATGTTTGTGCTGCTACAGAGTGAGAAGGAGCAAGTAACTCTGGATGTAGCAACGGGCTTCAGACAAACCCCTCTGATTTGGAAATAGTAAAACTTACAGGAAACACTGAGCATATGACTTTCTTTGTTAGCTACTGGTAAATAACATTTGTAGCTGATAATTGGCACAATATAATTTACGCTATCCGAATGTATAGCGGGAATGTACAAATCTATGAACATACAAATGCTAATACCTGTGCGGTATTACTTTGAAACATTTGCACTTTTTTTCTATGCATCTCTTGAGTTTGTAGGTGTTTGTAGGCAACAGATTCATTCAAACTTCCTACTTGCACCCCTATCAAAGAAATTCAACCTTGAGGGGGGATATGTGTGTGTATTACTTAACATTCCATTCCAGTTATGTGTTCCTAAGTTATGTACTCCATGTGTGCAGGCAAAATAAATGTTGATATTGCTAAGAGTTGACAATTACAGCCATCAAAAGTCTTGTGCAGTGCAGAAGAAGTGTAATAACTCAAACTAGCCCGTAGTGAACTCAGGACATGCTTGGGCGGACCTGGGATCAGTTATTTGGACCTGGAGAATTCAAACAGCTGTGCATCCGCAATGACGGCAGCTGTGTTAAGGCTTCCTTCATTAGCTATTCCCACAAATATTAGCCGGATCAAAGACGTGCAGAGCTACCAAATATCTGGTGATGCATTGATGTATCATATGTAGGATTATGATATCAATATTTAAATAACGTACACTGTGTTTACTGTAATACTGATCACTTATTTATAAACAACAGAAATGAAGGCAGGCAGGCTGCGATTGGATGTGATTTATTAGCTACGATTGGGATTCTTTCAAATGTAATTAAATTTCCATACACAGTGATGGGCAGATGAGCAAAACTGTTTAACAGAGAACACGGTGCATGCCTACAGTGGAGCAAGGCTGCATATAATTAAACACTCAATTGTTAGACTTTTGTTAACTGCATTATAAATTCTGTCAGCACCCATTATCTTTTTGGATAGAAATCTTACACAATGTTTTTCATATTTTTGTATTCTATAAGGTTGAGTTAACCTTAAAAAAAACTTTTTTGTTTATATGCAAAAGACAAAGAGCCAAAAAATAGTAATTTGGCACAATGGTTCATACCAACAGAAAGTTTAGCAGTGCCCCCGTGTAGGAACTTTGAACTTTAAACCCTTGAAAAAAATTAAATAAAATAACATTTATGAAAACATAGTTTTACAGAAGCGTTTGTTTGTCTCATGGCACTCAGGAACACAAGCACCGCTTCAACTGGTTATCAGGGGGGGGGGGCTTACTAAAGGCTGACAGGATACAGTCACTTCCCTTCTCCAACCTAGCAGTCCCAGTCCAGCCCTGCCGAACCAACTCCACGTTTCACATCAGACGGTGTCAGCAATGGATGAATGATCGGAAATGTTTAACAAAAAATTGTTTGTGTGTGTTTGTGTGTGCGTGTGCGTGTGCGTGTGCGTGTGCGTGTGCGTGTGCGTGTGTGTGTGTGTGTGTGTGTGTGTGTGTGTGTGTGTGTGTGTGTGTGTGTGTGTTAGTGATGCTCTTGGTGAGCTTCTGCAGGAACATAGTAAAGATAGTTTTACTATCTTACTATCTTTAAAGATAGTAGAATGAGAAGAGCGGGACCAGGCCTCAGGTAGGCTGGAGCAGGGAAACTATGCTTGTAAGTGCATCAGTGAGCAGAGTGCAAAATACCAATACCAACTGGCCTCTACAAACAGGGCCACATATTAGACAAGGCGCAAGAGAGAGAGTGAGAGAGTGAGATAATTAGAGGGAGGTGATCTGGGTGGGAGAATTATAATTGGTGCTTTTTTAAACCTGACAAACAACCTGAGGACACGCACATCTTCACACACGATGATACACCACACACAACACATGAGGAGGCCACTCATGCTCAACACGTTTCGTTTTTTTTTCTTTTGTTTTTTTCAAAATCACTAGTCACCATCTGAGGCTGGACAGTATGGGGCAGGCTGACAGACAGACAGACGGGTACGATAGACGGCAGGATAAGTCGCTGTTTCATCTAAATCCCAAAGGAATTTTGTGACTACAACCTGTGATATGAGGGCAGTCAGAAGAACAATATCAGTTCCAAAGGCGGTCTGCCATTAGGGGGGAGCAGTGCATTATTTTATGACCACCCTGACACCTTTTAGGACTGTAGCAGGTGGCACTCACAAAGTCAATATGATTCAAATTTCACAACAACATGGCAGGAAAGGCAGAAGTTTCTAATAAATGTTTAATTGGTCTATAGTACCAACTTTTGGCAAATAATTAAGAACGAGGAGAGCAGATAAGAGAGAAAGACAGAGGGGGGAGAGGGAGGGGCGGCGAGCGAGAGCGCAAGAGAAGCCAACCACAGTGCCATCTCTGACGAGCCTGACGCCTGTTGCTATGCCGACCATAGCGAGGGAGATGGGAGATGGAAAGAGGAGGGTGGGAGAAAGAGAGGAGAGCGAGAGAGAATGGTGGAGTAGAGAGCCAGAGAGAGGGGATAGTAAGCACGACAGCAGCATGGATTCATCTCTCGTCTCCCGGCTCAGGGTGAACGACGAGCGGTTGGTGGTCACCGGGTGAGGGCCGGAATGTCCCGGAATGCCTTGAGGAGGATCAGGGAGGAAGAGTTCCTGATCCTGAGGAAAAGGAGCGGCGTACCCCCTTCCCACTTGATCCGTTTAGACGCTTGAATGTCCCCACATGACAGTGCCCCTTTCATTAGAAATTGTGTATGTGTGTGTTTCTCTAAGTGTGTCTGCTTGCAATTTGTTTGAACAGAAACAAATTCTTCCTTAATTGGCGCTGCACCCTTCTTGCCAACAGTTAGTCAGCTAGAAAATCTGTTTCCAAGGAGCGCAAACTAAGCAATGATCCCCATTCAATATCGAATACAAAGGGACATTATGCGTTTTAAAAGGGTGCAAAGCTGCATGGATGTACTTTATGTGTGCAGTGATATATGTCGTATTGTATAATATAGCTAATAGTATAACTCTTTGTTCAACAAGATGGCTGAGCCAGATAAGACTTTAACTTTAGTGGACTTCTCTTGTTTAAACTAGGAAGTGGTTCGCAATCGATATATTTGTATTACCAACGTAGCGTTCACCAGGGGATGAAGAAAAGGTGAGAAGAGGAGGGGGCTACAGCCAATCGTACACAATGGTGACTCATCTTCAGTTTCATAACTGTGGCTTGGACAATGAGTGTGCGTGTGAGTTTGCATTTGTGTGTGTGTGTGTGTGTGTGTGTATGTCATTCTTCACTTTGCTCTTAGTTTGCCTTGCCGTCTGTCAGTTTGTCCGTCTGTCTGTCTGTCTGGAAGTCTGTCCACGGGTCCAGACTGTAGGGGATGTAGGAGGGATGGGAATGGATGGGGGGGGAACTCAGAACAATGGTTGGGTGGATGTGGCAGTTAGGAGTCAGAGCAGAACACTTTAGCACATTCGGGGGGTAGAGATGGAGCAGCGTATTGGGAGTCAAGGGGGGAGAGAGAGAGAGCCCACAACACAGTGGCTTGCTGTCGTCTCAGGGCATCTCTTTAGGTCACCCAAATACTAAGGGTGTTTTTTTTTTCATAGGTCCTTAAAGGTGTGACTATGTTATTTCACTCTCGTGGAGCAGAGAGCGCGATTCACAGCCCCTTCCCCCTTTTCAACTAGCCTTATTTAATAATAGCCTTAATTAACACCAGGGAGAAGGTGTCTGAGATGTTTGGTTGCAGTGACGATCAAAAAAAAAGAAGTTGGGGTGCAGGCCTGGGTGGAGCACAGCCCTAGGGGGGATGACACGATTCAGGAAGTAATCAACGGTGCTGAGGACCTGGAAGAGATGAGCGAGATGGTCTGCTTAGTGAAGGTACTTTCACCTACCCTAAACGCTCCTCCGCCCACCTGCCCCCCGCCCCCCCCCCCCCCCCCCCCCCCCCCCACGCCAACTGGACCCCTCTTCTCTCACCCTCTCCATTCTGAATCCATCTCTTCCCATCTCTATCCATATCTCATGCCCCCCCCCTCCCAACACCACCCTGCCACTCCCAGGACGCCAGCTCCCCCGCTGCTCTGCTCGACTACCCCTGTTCCTCCCTGCTCACTTCTCGTCCTTCTTGGGTTCCTCCTTCTTAGGCTCCTCCTCCTTCTTAGGCTCCTCCTTCTTGGGCTCCTCCTCCTTCTTGGCCTCATCTTTCTTCTTTTCATCCTTCTTCTTGTCGTCCTTCTTCTTATCGTCCTTCTTCTTCTCCTCCTTCTTGTCCTCCTTCTTGGGCTCCTCCTTCTTCTCTTCCTCAGGCATGGGCTCTGTGATGAGGATGACCTTGCCGATGTTGTTCCTCTCCTGCATCTTCCTCATGGCATCGCCCACCTAAAGGAGGACGCAGAGAAGGGATTAATCCTCATTTGCATACGTTCTAGATGCTGAAAGGTTCTGTGGGTCAGGTTTTAGAGTTGTAGAGAGAGAACAGAAAAGAGCACGATTTTGAATGTAAACTCACCCCCCAAAAACACCCCCCTCCCTTCTTACGTTACCTCTCCATTGAAAAGTGTGGCATATCAAACACCTGTGATCGACAGGCAAGATGAAATCCGAAAAAACAAATCAGGAAAGGGATGTTGTGATTGGTCTGAATTGAGCCGGGAGCGGTCTAAAATCAAATATGGCTCACTTGGACGCAGGCGCAGTCAACTAGAAACATATATTCTCACAGAGCATTTCACTAACATATAGCTGACGGTCTGTGGCATCTCAAACAAATGACACTTAAATTACAGCTCTCATATGCATCTGACACACTGGAGGGAGCTTGACAACTCTAATGATAAGCCTGTTGGTTGGTGGACGCCTCTGCACAAGATTCATATCAATTGTGCCACATTTTTGGGAGTCGGACATACGTCAGCACACATCCGAAGCAAAACATACTCTCATCCTTTTTTCTACATTTTTTAAATGGCGGGAGATGCTACCAGGGGCTATGAATAGACAGAAATAATGATGTAGGATTGGACAACAGGGTTAGAAGACAATGGCTAGCCCAGGTTGCCTCCAGTTAGTTATTGGCCGGTTATTGGCCGGTTTCCAGAAGATGGCTTTTGGGATACTGCTAAGTGATTGGCCTATACTGATGTCCAGCACTGCGACTAAATGCATAAGAAGATCCTAGCCGCCGCCGGCCACGCCCTCCCATGCTATCACCTCCCCTTCCCTTGCCCGCCTGCTCCATATCTTTTTCATTATCCAATCCAAAGCCCATGCATGAGCAAGCAGGCTAGCCCACCTAGCGACCGATGGCAGAGCGATAGAGTGGCCAGCTCCATCTCCTAGCAACATAAGCCTGGCTGATTCCTCGCCCTGGTGACAGCGGCTCACGCAGCGCTGCTACAAACATGGCAGAGGAGGAGAGGAGTGTGGGAGATATCCGTGAGGGAGGGGTTGGGTTGGGGGGAGGAAGCAACCGGTGTCCTTCACATGGAGAGAGAGGGAGTGGGGGAGGAGGAATATCATTTTCAATGACTGGATCTTAAGCATTAATGAAAAGTCGTAGTAGGAGCCACAGTTGCAGGAGCCACTTTGCCTCTATTTTGTTTCCAGTCTGAATTATTCTCCGATTTGTGTTAAATGGTTGGATCTAAATGGAGACCAAAATAGTGGTTGAGCTTTATAGCTATTAGACACTCACACTTCAACGCAATTAAGAAAAAGGAGAGGTTCTCGTAGATCCGACTGTTGCGTTTGCCTCTGGGTTGCACTGATGAACTAAGTGATTCACTAGACACAGCCACTGACACAGCCACTGCCTACACAAGACATTTTGCTATGACTTGCCCTTATGCAGACACTATAAGATATGTCTTTAACAGATGAAAACAACAGCGTGTGTGTTCACTCAATCCTGTTTTCTTGTTTTCGGTATACAGTCAGTATCTCTCTCTCTTTATCGTAGATCGAGACCCCTCCCTAAGACGCACACACATGTACACATATACACACACACACACACATTCTCTGTCTGTCTCTCTCTCTCTCTCGTACTCTCCCTCTCTAAGGGAGGTCACCATAGCAACAAGAAAGAGAAAGCAAAAGAGAGAGACACATACTGTTAGGGAGGGAGAGGAGGCAGAACGGAGGGAATACAGCAAAAGCAGAGAAAAAGGGACTCAATAACAGAGACATGGAGAAAGAGCTTCCTATGAAAGAGGAGACAGATGGAGGGACAGAGAGATGCTGTCAGGGGGGAAAGAGAGAGAGAGAGAGAGAGAGAGAGAGAGAGAGAGAGAGAGAGAGAGAGAGAGAGAGAGAGAGAGAGAGAGAGAGAGAGAGAGAGAGAGAGAGAGAGAGAGAGAGAGAAGCGTGGCCCCAAGCCTGACCAGTCCTGGCTTCGACAGAAGGACAAGTCAGCCAGGGCCCACCGTTCCTCATTGTTGGTTTTTCTTTCTCATCGTTCCCTTCAGTATCAACATCCATGCTTATGACTCAAAAGTCATTTTGTATTATTTATCCTCCAGGAAATATATTAAAAAATGTGAGGAGAATAGTTATTTGATTTGATATGTATATATTTCATAGATATTTTTCCGTTGCTGTTATCGATATAACCAACATAAACCGTTACTGCACTGGAAGCCAAAACCAGGTTTAGTTTTTAAACCAAATAAAAACGTACACACACACACAGACACACACACCTCAATCTCTCAAACAAATTCCCCTCCCAAACCCACACAATCCCCTGATGGGACCCACCTGCTCCAGGTGCCAGGTGGAGTCGATGCGGGGCTTGATCTTGCCCTGCTTGTAGAGCTCCAGTACGATGTCCATCACCTGGCTGATTAGCTCTGTCTCCCCGTCGAGGTAGCCCAGGTGGAAGCCACACACAGACTTGTTGCCCTGGATCAGGCTGAGCGTGTGGATGGAGAACTGGTGGTACCAGTTCTTAGCAAACTGCCAGCAGGTTCTTCTTCTGACCAGCCAGCATGTTGGCTGCACCTGGACCACGAGAGAGGGGTGAGAGAGAAGGGTGGGCGGGAGGGGGCAAGGGAGAGAGGGAGAAAGAGAGGGAGAGACAGGGAAAGAGGGAGAGGTGTGAGGGAGGTGTGGAGAAAGAGAGAAGGAGAGAAAGATGGAGAGATGGAGAGAGAGAAAGAGATTGTTGGAGGGAGAGAAGAGGGAGAGGGGGGATAGGGAGAGAGACGGAGGGAGAGAGAGGGAGGGAGAGAGAGTGGGAGAGTGAAAGAAGGAGTGAGTAGGGGAGAGAGGGACACAGTGAAAGATAAATAGGTAACATTGGTGTATTGTCAGTGAACCCTAACCCTAACCAGCGACACAAAAAACATTTATTTGTGCCAAATAGATATTTTAGTAACAATTAACAAATATTAACAAAGGGTTAGGTAATGACTAGTTTGCTATTTATTATGGCAC
>NC_082383.1:10795899-10809798 GCF_031168955.1 Gadus macrocephalus | reverse complement strand
GAGCTTGCCCATGGGCTTCAGCAGGTTGTAGGCCTTGTGGGTGTCTGATCCTCCGAGAGGGTCCAGAATAATATCAAGTCCTAGACGTCGCATAGTATAGGAAAGAGAGATTAGTGTTGATATGGTGTACAGAGGATGACATTGGCTCGGAGTGGGCCAGCTGTGGCATGTTTATGCATCAGTGTTTGGACCTGTCAGGAGAAGGAGAAGGATGACATAAGAATGACATTTTTCCTCTTGTTTCATTTGTGTCAATGCTAAGAGGCAGATTTTGTCTTTTTTTTTTATTATCGAAGAAACAAACTCACTATTGTCCCCCAACAGATGGAAAGCAGCGGTGGCCTAACTCAAAGAAGTCTAGTTTACGTGTGTGCTTGCTAGTGCCTTAGAGCTTTGGCTCTAATGATGTTCACAAGAGGGCCCCCTTAAACCCAGGAACCACGCCTCCTTGCAGTAAACCTCCTTTTTCTATTGATTCGTAGAGCTTCACAGCAGGAGGGCTCTTGGAACATAGCCTAGAAAGATTGATGGACACATTGACATTTATCCTGGCCTCTAATTGGCTATGTTGTATCTGCTTTGTGTCTGTCCGTCTGCTTCTATCCTTTCATTTAATTTTTTGCTGTCAATCTATTCTCATCTACTTTTCAGTTAATGCCCTCCCTTGCTCTCTCTCCCCCTCTCTCTCCCCCTCATCTCTCCCCCTCTCTCTCCAGCGCTCTTCGACCCCTTCTCTCTTTCTCTCTCCAGCTCTCTTCCTCCCTCCGTCTCGTTCTGTAGCACCCCCTCTCTCCCTCTCCCTCTCTCTCTCTCTCTCTCTCTCTCTCTCTCTCTCTCTCTCTCTCTCTCTCTCTCTCTCTCTCTCTCTCTCTCTCTCTCTCTCTCTCTCTCTTTCACCTGCTCCCTTGCATAATTGCATCCTGTATGAAATGCTTTTAACTGCTAAAAATGTGGTCTGGCATCTCTGGAGATCATGTTTGGTGTACAGAGAGAGATATATATATTTGAGGAAAACCAATACATGTTTGCATGCTTTGATCTGTTTCCAAGCTGTCTAGTTCTATTGATTTGGGGTGTTGTCTGGTTAGCTATGAAGTTCTACCTCCCAATAACTTAAAGCGATTCTCAGGGAAAGAGAGGGTGCCGTTATGATTAACGTTCAGGGATTCATGTAGAAGGTTTGAACACAGGGAATGCAAAAAGCTCAAATTAATCACTTAGTTGTAACTGAAGAATAATTGTCTTTCTTCACACTGCCAGTCTAACAAAAACATGGCGTTAGGCTGAGAATGTTACCACAGATAAATTCAATCATATGCAAGCATTCATGTGGCTGCTGCTACAATTCCAATGTACAGCCACTGCCTCATATTGCTCTGTGGCAGTGGAGGATTCAGTGACCTGAAACATTGACAGAAAGGAGTCAATTTCTCGTATTAACAGTCAATACATACCAGACATATTTAAATCACTTTAGTACTTCATCGGTTTCCCCTCGATAACATTCAAACAAAGTGTCATCATGGGATGAAAGCAAACCACCAATCACCTTTGGGGCTGATCTTGCGGACCTCCTCCACGTAGTCCTTGGTGCGGTAATCGATGGGGTGCGTGACCCCACCCTGGCTGATGGTCTCGTGCTTGCTGGCTGACGCTGTGCCGAACACAGTCACATCCTTCACAGTCTGGCACAGTTGGGGTGGCGGCAATGCCCACGCCACCTGCAAGAAGAGAGGAGAAGGAAGGAGATGAAAGGCTGAGCGGCACCATGGTGTGTGTGTGTGTGTGTGTGTGTAATGTGCGCAAACAACAGAGGGAAGGCTAAAGGACCGTCTTCCCTGGTAATGGCCACTCAGGTGTCCAGGACTGGCACTGAGCCAGCCTGGATGGATGCTTGCTGAACCGTCGAAGCCATTCCACAAATCTTCTCAACAGCAGGGAAATATGGTTTTCATTATTTATGGTCTCAGTCAATAATGCTATGGTTATGTGTTTGTTGGGCTCAGGGGGGAAACTAAAAGCTCGGAGAACATTAAATACAATTACCTTGTGCTGCCCTGGGCTAAAACAAACACCTACACATAAATGCACGCATGGAAACGTAACTGTGTTCATTGTGTTTTAAATTACATTGTAAGGACATTTTCTTCGTGTTCGAGACAACCAGGTCAAAAATGACCTATTTTACCGATAATAAACTATTTGACCCAGTTGAGGTATTTGTGTTTGTTAGGGAAGAGGAGATAGAGGGCATTGTCTGAATAATAAGATAAACATTGCTGCCGAACGCTCCTGCCTGTTGGACGTGGTACGTTCTCGGTACACAGCGACATGATGTCGTCTACGATCTCCAAACGAGAGCAGACTGTTCCGAAACCAAAGGTACTCAGGTTGAGGTGTGTTTGTGTGGGGCGATCAGTGTTTGATTTTCCCTCTATTTTGTAATTTCTTTGCAAAGTTGTGGGCGGTGTTTGCTGAAGCAGCCCAGCAGGTTGTAATAGGTAACTGATACGCAGGAGCTTGTTTGAGACAGAGCGCGCCTGGGCGGACAGCAGCTGAAGCCCTGCCATAAAGGTCACTCATGCCTGAGGAGCTAAAAAGCCCATCCTTATCTCGGGTGGGGTAGCACAAAGTGACACAGGCCACAATATGGCAATCTCCCTGAGTTCCGTTCTTAATGATACAGGTGATGCTGTTGGGGCTGGGATTAAACAGAGAGCTAGATATAATTATGGCACTACTGTTGGTTGTGTTGGACGGTCTGGTGACTTAGAAAACCTGCAGATGTTGATGTGTATGTTGCTATTGATCACATCGCTTGAATAACCTGAATTTAAGAGATGCATGCAAGCACCTGGAACAAATATTGCTCTGCTATATTGCCTTTCAATGGCACAACAAATTTTATTTTAACGACAATCAATGACTGACGCCAGGCAAAAACAATGTAAATATGAACCAAATGACACACAGACACGCACACGGAAAGAAAGGATCCGACAAACTAACCAGATCAAGGCTGTTGCTGTCGCAGGGGAGCACTGTGGAGGCTCCTTCATATTAGCACTGTTCCTACTTGTCCTCCAACTGAAACCAAGTTTTGGTTGCCAAGGCAACCTCCAACCAATTTACAGATGACTGAGCAAGGGGAGCCATTTTGTATCTTTGATAGGTTCTTTTTGGACACACAGGAAGGAGCCTTTGGATGACAATGGTAAACCCCCTGGTTCACATTAGCCTTACAGTAACCGATGAGCCTTGTGCCCACGTACAGCGACAGCTGATAGCAAGTCGTCTAGGAGTATGTGCTTGGCTTTGTGTGTGTGTGTGTGTGTGTGTGTATGTGTGTGTGTGTCTGTGTGTGGGCATGCTGTACCATGGGATAAGATCACAAATGTAACATGACATTGCAAGCGTCTTGTGGTACAGAAATAATAAGAATGCAATGTAGATGTCAGAGACTCTTTCAAGACAACTACATCGTTTCTAAGACGCAATATTAAATTGGCAAATGAATGCAGTGCAATTAAGAAATAATAATAAACACTTGTGACCACACACTTCAAAGATATTTTATATTTTCTTCTTCTTTCTTTACAGAAATAAGGATTTTTTTTTAATCTGGGTAGCATGGGAACCAGCATCGGTCTACTAACCTTAAGACAGATCCTGCATCACATGACCACATAGCCTGCATTACCAACCTACTCACCCGTTACCCAATACCAGCAAGCTTCCCCCATCCACCTACAACACACACACACACACACGCACACACACACACAAGCACACGCACACACACACACACACACACACACACACACACACACACACACACACACACACACACACACACACACACACACACACACACACACACACACACACACACACACACACACTAACACTCTACACACACACTAATACACACACACACACACACACACACACACACACACACACACACACACACACACACACACACACACACACACACACACTCACACACACATTAGGAAGATGCCAGGACCCAAGCAGAATGATCTTTAGGCTGCTATGCAAAAAATCTGCTAATCCTCGCAAAAAAGTTCCCAGGTTAAAATATATGTCCATCAGTAGTTCGCCATTGGGAGAGTAAGAATTTGCTCCTTACATCCTACACATATGAGTGTGAACAATAAATAGTTATTTTTGCATAGTTTATGTTTATTTTATAGCATATTAATATAAGATAAGATTCCTTTCAATTAATATTAAATCATAGAATGCAGTGCACATAACAATCAAATTCAAATACGTGTATACAATTCCAAACGCACTGTCCAGGGAAGTGGTCATTTAATAGCCAGGGCTAATCCCATTTGTTCCCCTTAAGATTGAATTAAAATGTTGACACAGCGGGGCATGAGGGAGACGGAGGTGCTCACCTATCTAATTTGTTGTCCCTCAGGGGAAAGATATGTGGTATAGGATGCAGGATATACAACTGCCCTCTGTCCCTCACTCTGCATCACCACACTCTCCCATTTTGGCAAAAACAGTGCTTGGCGTGTCTGGCACGGCTTGCTAAGAGGCTGTTGGAATGACTCCTGGGAAAAACACTGTGGAATCCAGGCTAGAATGGAGAATGCTGGTTCTCTTTTTTAAACGCAGATGCACGTGTGTATGTAATGTATGCACGGACGTGCATGACTGTATGCATGCATGCAAGTGCATGCACAGTCCCGCGGCGCACACACACACTCATAGAGGGAGTTTGGGATGATTTTTAAGGTTATAATGGAGGACAATAAACACTTGATCTGCCATGTAAACACACGACCACACCCACACCCATACACACACACACACACACACACACACACACACACACACACACACACACACACACACACACACACACACACACACACACACACACACATATTTTAAGACTGTACATTTCTATGTTTAATATTTTTAGCTTATTTTGAAATGTTTTTCCTGGACAAAGCAACCCCAATCATAAGCTACCATTAGCATTACCATTCTATGGTTAAACAGAACTGGAGCATAAACAGGCCAACCGAAAATCACCAACTGAAACTAGCCTATTTAACTTCGACCATGGAATCTTCATAAAATGCAACTTTAAAAAATGGTGTATATAATAATAAATACATCTAAATGTCTATTGCCTGAAAGAAATCTGCACCTATCGTCCTTGATTTTGATCAGCATAGAGCTTGGTTCGCAGTGACTCTTGATTATGTAACAAGCCATTTTTTTGATGATAGGATTGTGTACGTGAGTGTTTGTGTGGGTGGGTGCATGCATACGTAGGTGTGTGCTGTTTTTTTGTGTGTGTGTGTGTGTGTGTGTGTGTGTGTGTGTGTGTGTGTGTGTGTGTGTGTGTGTGTGTGTGTGTGTGTGTGTGTGTGTGTTTTATGTGTAAGGCCACAGCAGTGGATAAATGGGTTCCTCTCAGTGGTATTTCTGTGTGAGGAGAAAAGGAAGCCCATTTGTAGTGAATGTGAGTGAATGAAATAACATCCTGTGGAATCGTGAGGAGGTTGCTGCTGTTGCTGCACGTTTCCTCAAAAGGATTTCTCAGAATACTCAAACAAACATTCATAATACACCATGTCATGTTGTAACACAATAACACACTAGAAACATACACAATACACAAACGCTACACACAAAGCATGCATGCCCACATGCGTGCACGCACACATACATATCCACACTATATTACACTTATAACATTAGGCACACACACACACACATAAGTCACACACACCCACACACACTAGAACACTCCAGACTCATACACACATACAGACACACTTAAATCACACAAACACACACACACACACACACATAACATTCTAACATTTAAAAAAAATTAGAATGCAATACACAACAGTTGGATGGGCAGGCATGCAAAACACGACGCAGCTCTCCATCTCCAATACACCTGCTATGTGGTCGTTGCAATTGTTTGGGAAAGGTTAAGCGGCTGACGAGCGCATGAGCGGAGCGATGTGATTCGTCGGTTAGTGGTGGAGGCTGACCTGGGGGACAGCCCCTCCCCTGCCTTATCGCTGCAGCCAATCTGCCTCAGGGTACGCTAGGCTGGGGACTGAAGGATGCACAGAGCAGAGGCAGTTCACTCACACAGCCCACACTACTTTTCAGAAGTCAGCCTGAATTAGCATTCTCAGAAAAAACTAGGCTAAGACCTCCTCCACAGAATAGAGCGATGGGGAGCGAAAAAGAGAGAATAGAGAAGCTTTTTTGGAGACGGCAGAATATATCTATAATATACATTTGAACTAATGCTCAAAGTAGCCGGCCTGATTTTCCATTGAGAAATGATTATGGATTACAGGCCTAACAGTGCCGTTTAAAACACCAAACCCCGTCCTTAATGGGCATTGTCTTTTAGGCTGTTGTATAGCTTTCTAATGGTAGAATGGAATAATTCTATTCTGGAAAGTTCTGTGCCTATAAAGATTCCTTCTATGTCTTTTTTAGGTATTTTGTTTTGGTATTTTTTTCGAACTACTTCAGCATCCTTTGTTTAAAGGCTGCTGTATGAAGAGAAACTGGGCTCCACCAAATACCAAAACGCACGGAATATAAAAAACTTGTTCAGTGATACCAAGATGCAAATTAAGACTAAAATAAGAGTTGACAGTCTTGCAGATCCATCGAGTGGTGTAAACCATTCATGACAGTTTGTCGCTTGGAAAACGCCCGCCGTCTTCAAGACAAACACAGCTACACACTGTCCTCAAAGAGGTTACAGACCAACGCAGCTACACACAGTCTTCAAACACGGTACAGACAAACGCAGCTACATACAATCTTCAAGCATGTTACAGACAAACGCAGCTACACAGTCTCTTAAATTGTTACAGACAAACACAGCTATACTGTACGATGAGCACCTCGTCAAGTGTGCCGAGTAGAGGATGGCTGACGTGAAGATGTGGGAGAGCTACGGCTTGAAAAAGCCAAACGCCTGTAAACAGGATGAAGACGTCACCAACTCCCGCTGCAAGACGCGATTTAAATGGCAAAACAATGGGCCCCCCCACATCCAACTTCAACAAAATGCGTAGGATTTGCATTTGCCTAGCCAACTGATCCCAGGACACACAAGAGATTGACCTCATATGTCATGCACCATAATGCCTGAATGTAGCGGTGTGGGTGCGGTACGGTCAGGCTGCGCGCCAAGTCCATAAACATTAGGGCCTGGTTCACAGGGAGGTCATAGGAAAAGCTCTTGGCCCTGGGTGTAGAGTGTAGAGTGTAGAGCCCCCCAACACATACAAAATGTCAATGTGCTCTCTGGAGAAAAAACCCAAAGCAGCAGGACGGGGTGTTAATGTGAGTATGGGGGGCCGGTGAGCCGAGCACGGCTAGCGAGGGGTCAGCCGGAACCCCCTGAGCGTGGGGGGGGGGGGGGGGGGGGGGGGGGCCCGGCCCTGGGGGGGCTGCGGGAGGAGGATGCAGATGTGCACGCCAGTGGTTGAGCGAGGTTGGACTGCGGAGGAGACACAAACAACCATTGTTTGGAGCAAGAGAGAGAGAGAGAGAGAGAGAGAGAGAGAGAGAGAGAGAGAGAGAGAGAGAGAGAGAGAGAGAGAGAGAGAGAGAGAGAGAGAGAGAGAGAGAGAGAGAGAGAGAGAGACATGAGGAGTAGTCAGCGATGCCGGGTTGCACACATTCATGAATGCACAAGCACACACACACAAACACACACAACTACGCATGCACGCACGCACACACACACACACACACACACACACACACACACACACACACACACACACACACACACACACACACACACACACACACACACACACACACACACACACACACACACACATGGGCACACACTCCTCTGCATAGAGAGTTGTGACACATGTCATGGGACCTGATATTTGAGACAAAAGTTCACAAATCAAGTGATTTCTCTCAGACAGCCGTTGCATTATGGGATCACATGTGACCACTTCTTAAGCACAATACATTGGTTTCATGCATCCTTGACAAATTAAATTTAACTTTCATTATTAGATGGTATAATTTGTTATTTGAACCACTAAAGGTTTAGCATGAGCTCTCTGCTGCACTAAAGCTTTGTCTACTACAGACTAACAAAATAATAGGCCTTTCCACTCTCATCGTGTTTGTGTGGTCAACATTAGTGGTGGGAATCTCTTGGCACCTCACGTTTCGATTAGATTCAGATTATGAGGTCAACGATTCGATTCTAAAATGATTATCGATGCATCTTGATGCAACACATTTTTTTATGTACATACATTTCCAAATATTTACGTCTGAGTTTGATACTCAAATTGCTAATCAGTTCCTAATTTTGTGATGATCATTAAAGACATCAACAGATTAATTAACTTATCTAATATTTTATTAGAGAAAAAGCTTTTGTCTCAAATATGACTTTCTATGAACAATGCAATAATCAATGCAGCTTGCATTACAACACAATATGGAAGTATGTAAAAAATAGGTTTCAGTCTTCTTTTCTTTCTAATCTAACTTTTCTATGTCATTAAAGAAAAAGCTGCTCTTGAATTAGAAGGAGTTCTTGTGTCTGGCTGTGAGTTTGCGTGCATGCTATGCGTAGGCTGCATCGCAATCGTGTCAAGACATATCAGATTGGCCAATACACACTGAAGATAAAATAAATAATTTTAAAATCACTAAATTATCCCTCTCTGGCGACTAGAATGTTGCAGCAAAAAAAAAAAAAGATTACATGATTCGCTACATTCATGCTTCTGGAACCACTGTCATATCATCTCTAGAGAGATCACATCACATTAGCGTGCCATTTTAGTAAATTCTGCAAGTAACTGACTGAGTGATTATATTTACATGTTAGAATTAAAATATTAGCATTTTAGTCACGTTTTCTGAAACTATAGCCACATTTCTCAAAACTCTAAACACCAAACTGAAATGAGTTCACCATTTTGACAAAACTCCACAAATGTCTTTCAAATGAAACACTGTGCTCAAAACATGTTCTCTCTTCTCAAAACTGATTCTTTCCACCAAAACGATAAACACAGCTATCATATGAATATCCCTTAGAGAGCATCAATTAAAGTTTTTCTCAATCGTTTAAACACGTTTTCTGAAACGATAGCTCAATTTCTCAAAACTCGAAACACAAAACTGAAATGAATTCACCATTTTGTCAAGACTCTAAAATCTCTTCAAAATGAAACATTGCACACAAAACGTGTTCTCTCTTCTCAAAACTGATTTCAAATGTCCCGATAAAGTTAGGCTAAGGTCACTCGGTTCAAAAGAAACCAGAGCCTCTGATTCAATTGAGGCAAGGAGGAAATGTAGCACAGTTCTCGTCTAAATAAAATGTACGTAAGCACTGGGTCTAGAACCACCTGGCTGACTGGCTGACTGGCTCCCGCTTCTCCATTCCACAGCGGTCCCAATGTCCCTGACAACTGCTCAACAGGGTCGGCGCCCGGAGGCAGGGAGGCAAGGGGGCCACACTTTTCCCTCCTTCAAACACTTTTCCCTCCTCCAAAGTTTTAAGCCATGTATCTCTGCAAATGCGTCTAACATTATCTGTTATATAAATGGTCATTTACTTACTCTCGCCTTCTACATTATCTTTTACCACAAATCAAATGTTTGCAAATACATTTTGCAGTTTATTTTCCTTAATTGCCAAATTCAACTCAAAATTACTTGTGGTCAGAGTCAATACAAGATAAATATGTCTGCAAAATGACAGAACAGTAGAGACAACAGCAGACAGAAAATAATAGTCATAGTGCTTAGATAGGCTAACTCAATGGTTTAATAGGTGGAGAGGCAGACGAAACACCAATAATGTTTTAGAAATGTTGGCCCCTGCACTTCTGAAAGGATAATGGCCCACCTGCTGCTCAATGTCAAGCCAAACAGGAGGCGAGTTTTTAAATGAAAAACATGTTACTATTACAATCTGAGTGACAAATTCAGGAATTCCTTCCGAAAGGATAACCCCCAGCTCTGGGGAGGGTACATTTGTGGGATAAATGTGTAATTTTTGTTTTCTTGACTGCATAACAGATGTATGCTTCCCTCTGCGTAGCTTGCTTAACTCGGCCATCAACACCCACTCCCCGTCAACAGTGGTGAGACTTATTGTCCTCATATTTCTTTGCAGCTGGGCTGATGGTGAATAACAGTGTCACACACTCTCATGCTGCTTGTTTCTCAGCCACCCCGGCACAGGTGTGTGCAGTCCCTCAGCTCCCTCATCCCTTCCCCCCCACCTCCACGAAGTCAACTCTGACCCCTCCACATCCAGGTGGCAGGTGTGAGTTGCACATTCAATACACTCTACACGACAGCCTCAGTAGAGCCAAGGGAGATAAAGGGAAATATGCAGCTTACATGATTGTGGTTTTGAGGTGGTGGGATACTAACAGAGTTGTTAGGTAGCCATAAAGTGTAATCCTGGCAAAAATTAAACCAAGGGTCTTTTACATTACCGGTAGGTCCATGTTTCAAGGAAGTCCACACAAGTCAATGACCGGCTACCGTAAATAATATAATAAAGGCGGCAACAATTTAAAACAGCCAATTATCAAGAGGGGAGAATGTTAAGTACATTCTGTTGCCGCCGCTATTATATTATTTACGGTAGCCGGTAATCAACTTGTGTACGCCCGGTACGCTAACTAAGTTGTTGATGCTTCGTTTTATGTGTAGGGACCCTATGCTACAGCAGAGGTTTGGTGCTATTTTGAGCAATGTTAGTGCTTCGCTTTGACCAATAACGACCTGCGCCAATAACATGGAAGCTATTTGCGATCTTACATTGCTCCGGGCAAGCTCTATACTTGATTATCAACGGGAAAATAGCCGGAATTACACTTCAATAGATTCATATGCAAGTGGGACGCATAAGCAAGGGCTTGAAGAACACTACGTTGATACATGATTGTACATCATCAATAAACATATATTAAACTGTAGTATACTGAACCTAGCACAAAGAAACAAAATTAATGACATGCAATTATTTTACTTGGTGTGATATCGAATTCTGCCTCGCTTAGCCAGGCCATTTCAATGCAACGACTGTGCAGTGGTGTTAGCTGAAGTTTACTGACCTTTATTTAAGTGTAGCACTCTCAGAGCAGTCAACCCTAAGTGCTAAACCAAAACAACAACAGCTATATGTGACGGCAAGAATCTTCTGGTTATGTGTCCATGCGTGTGTCTATGTGTTCATATGTTTCTGTGTGTTGACCTTTTGACCTGTCAGATTATGATAAAATGACTAAATAGCAATAGTAGTCAAAGATAATGGTCAGTTGTAAGTCATTTATTAGCCTTTGGTGAATGGTGAACTTACATAAATAGAAAAATGATATACACTTGAAGCTGATATGTGAGCTGATATATAGCTGAAATGAGACCTTTTTTATCACCAGATTTCAGATATCAGATGCCATTACAAGCTATGACAAAATGTAATCTCTAGTGAAGTGGGAGTGTCCATCCGGATGTGTGATGGATAGATCAGCATACCAGTTGAGACAGTCCACTGGATGGAATGATATGTTCATTTATCCAGCCCCTAGCTCCTAGAGATAGGTGCCCCCAACTATAAAATACAATTATTAATCATCTTTAAATGTGTATTCATATTTTGCGAGTTATTAGTTCATTATTGAGGCATATAAATGCCTACTACATCATTATAAAGTGTTCATGGATCAAGTGTTTACTTATTTCTGTGCCTGTTTTGCTTTGATTTCCTGTTTCTTTGGTGTCGCGTACCTGCTGCGGAGTGGACCAGAACGCTCTGGTTAGGCCGCAGGTTGCCGAAGTCGAACAGCATCATGTACGCCGTGACGTAGTTGACAGGCAGTGCAGCCGCCTCCTCGAAGCTCATGCCCTCGGGGATGGGGAAGGTCTGGACTGCGGGCACCACCGCCACTTCCTGCCAGAGGCCCGAGCGGCTCATCACCATCACCTTGTCGCCGACCTGGATATGATGACCACGGCAATGATACACACACACACACACACACACACACACACACACACACACACACACACACACACACACACACACACACACACACACACACACACACACACACACACACACACACACACACACACACACACACACACACACACACACACACACACACACACACACACACAGGGAAAGAGAGGGAATTATGTCACTCGGATGATGACATGCGTATAGTGATAGAAAGTCAACGATGTATCGAGGATGTAGTAAATCTTTATCATCGGATTTGAAAATAAACAGGCATTGAATTTTTAGAACTGAATATCTATGCATTGAAATAAGGTGTCTGGAATTTTTGCCTCTGAATTTATCTCTTAGAATTTTCAACAAATCATTTTCACCTTTATTTTTTTCAAAGTTTAAACATTCAAAATCAAATATTCAACGTTTAAAAAATCAACTTAAATATTTTCAACGTCCCAAATTCAACATGCCAAAGTCAGCTGCCAAATTCAATGTATGAAAATCAGTGTTAACAGAAGGGGACCCAAGGAAGACCAATCGAATCCTAGATGCTAGATCGCGTTCAAGCAAGGAGTCCGAGCGGGCGAGGAGAGCTTGAATAAGAGCATCGCTGGCTGGGTCATTATTTCTTGATACAAACATTAATTCTAAACAGCATTTTACACAGTAGCCCATAAAAGGAAAGGCTCAAAGGTAAAACGGTGGTGGACCTGACTAAACGCCCTATCCATTGATTCGGTCGGTAAAATGCAAATCAAATGTATTTATTAAGCACATTTAATAACAAGGTGAGGGGGGGGTCTTATATCTTATTTATGTTTTTGTTATAATGCACACGTTATTATTATTATTATTTTTTGTGCAGTATGAATATAATAGTATCAATGAACTAATGCTTGTTTTCGAAGTGTGTGCGTTATTGCAGTGAGTTGGCTGGATTTGCATGCAGCGTAAGGTGTAATTGTAGTGGATTAAGGAGGCCAATTTATTAAGGCACCAATTTGGGGCGATCCGAGGTCCCTTTGCCTACGTTTGGTGTGATGCTGGGCGAGCTGAAGCCCACTGCCCACAGTGGAATGAGAGTAGGCCTACGGAATTCCCGTTCTGCGCTCTGCGCTCTCGTTCCACAGCGTGGCTGGTGTTTGTGAAGCCAGCCACTTAACGTGCGCCCGGTGTCACAATTAACGTTACAAACGTTACGTTTTAGCTTGTGCATGTTTCCGCACGTTAACGACTTTATTCTTGTCTAAATTTAAACTTGTGCATGTTGCAGAAATAACGCCCCCCCACGTCAAATCTGATGAGACAGATATACTTGCATAGAGGAACCTCTATTTATAAGATTTGTATTTTTTTTGTGAGTTGTCATGTTTTCCAGAGACTCATCATACCAATGGTGAATTCAGTGAAACGTCAAATCTAGTTCTGACATTATATAAACAACTTGGTACAATGTACAAACAAAGGAGGTAAAAGTGCTCCTCCTTTGTTTATATACCAAGTTGGCCTTAGATAAAGCAGCATCCTCTGACTGCATTAACCATGAGGACAGCACACGCACGCACACACACAGCCTCAGGAGCATCCATCCAATCAGAGGGGACACTTTGAGGCACACAGGAAATAGAAACAACCGTTGTATTCAAATTCTTTTCCTGTTTTCTCTGACTCTCATACAACCCTTACTCTCTCTCTCTCTCTCTCTCTCTCTCTCTCTCTCTCTCTCTCTCTCTCTCTCTCTCTCTCTCTCTCTCTCTCTCTCTCTCTAGATAGGAGAAAACAGCCTGTTCTCTTTCACTTCCTTCAATTCTCTTACCAACCCCTTCGGCAGCCTCTCT